>NC_139840.1:2852465-2962465 GCF_963691815.1 Echiichthys vipera | reverse complement strand
TCCCATATTTAACACCCATTCGATGGATTGCTGTTTGTTCAAAGGGTGTGTTAGACCGCCGGCACTGGCAGTTATATCTGACCTCAAAGTGTCATTCCGGCGCAAAATCATCCAATAAGCCATGGAAATAGTTTTTGTCCATGTATGAACTATTGAATTGAATGGACTTTACTATGAGAGGAGCTGGTACAGGGGCCAGAAGGTAAGTCTTTAAAACACTCTTTTAATAAACCCGGCATAGACTAGCTACATTTTAATGATTCACTGCTAAACCTTAGCATTGAAAACTTTTATGTCCCACTTGTCTCGAATGCACCAGACGTAGTAGTGATCAGTTTGCTGTAATAACCAAAATTGAAACTGCTTGAAGGGATTTAACACGCACCCCTTCCTGTTTCTCTCCTGTAGGTAAAGTATGGAAACACGGGCAGCAGCCATTAATCTCCACCCACAGGAAACACATCACTGGACCCCCCGAGGTCCTGAGAGGCTCCCGGGGACCCATCATTATGAAAATGCATGGTTTGTTAAGTGCTTTATTTTCACATTTAGGTCACTGAGGGTCTGGTGCAGTTAAATTAGCCCAATGATGTGTCATCTAGGCTTAAAGCGGACCTACGTATCCTACTCTTTTCAGGTTCATACGTGTGTTTTGTGTTCCTGCTAGAACAAGTTTAAACGCTTTAGTGTTCAAAAAACACGTCTACCTTTGGAGTTGGCGGAGTTGTCACTTCTGAACAACTCCGCCAACTCCAAAGGTAGACAATGCGCCGCTTAGCTCAAGCATTAGCAGCTAGCATCTTTATTTCACAATGCACTTCTGCCATGACCCGCCCCCGCCCAATTTTGATTGGTTGACGTGTGTGTGTGTGTGTGACGATTGCTGATATACGCCTAGTCTCTTACGTGACTGACATAAATAATAGCCCAGCCTATTGTGTGATATTTTACGGTAATGTGTTAATAATTTCACACATAAGTCGCTCCAGAGTAGAAGTCGCACCCCGCGGCCAAACTATGAAAATAACTGCGACTTATAATCCGAAAAATACGGTATATGACGTAAAATAAAAAAGCACAATAGGTCTGTGTAACATTTAGCTTTGGAGAGTAATGTCTGAGTGGCTTCTTCTTCTTCTTCTCTAGGTGCGCTCATGCTGTTAGCCTGGATGCTAACAGGAAGTGTCGGTAGCTTCATTGCCAGCTTCTACAAACCTGACTGGCCAAATCAAACTGTGCTCGGCCAGAAAGTCTGGTTTCAGGTAGACGTTACACTGACTTACATGACTTTAGTTGAGACGTATCCTAACACTATGCTCTTCACACCTCATTTATTAACCCTACAGATCAGTGTATGTGTGGGCCCTTCCTTTGAATGCGGAGAGATTGAGGGAGATTGGAGGGATTTTTATGAAACAAACTAACTCCCACTGTCCGTCCTGTCCCGTGGCTCCTTAATCTCTTTTTAAACCATGGTCTTATCAATATTTATTCTTTTAATCAGTGTAATTCCAGCGTAAAAGCATTCTGCGGTCTTGAATGCATGAATATACGAGTGGTTGGTGAACCCCACCAGATCTAACTGGTAGCGCTCCACCTCCCGCACAAGCTCCGGCTCCTTCCCCGACAGAGAGGAGACGCTCCACGTCCCCAGAGCCTCTGCTGCCCGTGTCTGGTCCATCGTGACCCCTCACCTTCACTGCCACCCGTGCAGCAGCGCACCCGACCCCAGCGGTTCCTCCTGCGGTGGTGGGCCCACAGGACGGAGAGGAGGGAGGTGCCACGTCACTTTTCCGGGCTGTGCTCCATGGCAAACCCGGCCACCAGGCGCTCAGCGGCGAGCCCCCCGTCTGGGCCTGGCTCCAGACGGGGGCCCCGGGCTTCCTCCGGGCAGGGTCTCTCTTCCTTATACCATATACAATATATTTAAATAATCCATCAAGACAGTTATTTTTGTTGATCACCTATTCACAGAGAAACCCCGGAGTGTCACTAACAGTGATTAGCTCGGGGCAGAGCGTCGAACCATCCAAACGTCTTTTTTAACCACTAATGCTGCTCAAAATAACAGCAAACCTCTGCAGCAGCATGAGAAGAGTCCCTACACAGAAAACCAAAGCACCGACAACGGAGTTAGAGAACCCAGAGTTTATTAAAAGACTGTTTTAAAATGCTATAAGCTTTAGCAGCCTACAAGGTCCATATTGAGAGACAGTCCAAACAAGTCGATCCCCGAATGCACCGGAGTTCAGTTCCATAATTTCCTCTTTGAACTGAACTCCGGTGCATCCGGACATCGACTGTCTCTCAGAGTAGGCCCGAGCTACTCAGTGTTAGCCACGTCTGGCTGTTCTTTTCTCTGTTAATAGCCGGTCAAGTGTGTGCAACTGTGCTCCGCGGACACAACCACAGGCTGCTGGAGAGACAGACCCAGAGCTGAGGGACACTCACACTTTATACAGAACGTAAATACAAAGTCTGCGTTTAGCCGGGCGACTCACACACAAGACAAGTCAGTAACATGAGTCACATTCATATCATAGAGTCTGTCATACTTGTATCACATGAGAAAGGGAAGTATCTCTACAAGATACACAGAGCTGAACATCGCACGCCCGCATAAGGAAATTCTGCATCACCAGGAGATAAAGAACGTTTGTTTTGTCCTGTTTTAAAACCCAAAACGTGCAAATTGTAATTTCCGTCACGTCGGTTCTTTTTTTTTTTAAAGGAACCTTCTTTTAAAGGTATTTACCACATTTTAAGGTCCCCCTTGTGCCTAGTGCCTATCCTGGGTGCTGTGTTTTAACCCCAACGTAACCAAAAGCTCATCTATCCAGGGACCCAGAACTCAGCACGGTCCCAACTGGACAGGCCGTCCTCGCTTAACTGGTCTTTTAGGGATGAGGGATGAAAGGGCAGCATTGTAAATTGGAGACAAGTGGTGTCTCAGACCTCCTCCTCTGTTTAGCGATGGTTTCTCCACTTTTACATAGATGGCTTCTTTTACTCCTCTTTCATGCAATGTCCAAATCTTGGACAGAGAGGACAGATGGTTTGAAAGAGGAGGAAAAGAAGCCATTTATGTAAAAGTGGAGAAACCATCGCTAAACAGAGGAGGAGGTCTGAGACACCACTTATCTCCAATTTACAATGCTGCCCTTTCAGCCCTTCATTCAATAATCTAACCTCTCTCTCTCTCTCTCTCTCTCTCTCTCTCTCTCTCTCTCTCTCTCTCTCTCTCTCTCTCTCTCTCTCTCTCTCTCTCTCTCTCTCTGTTGTGTGTGTGTGTGCGTAGGTTCATCGAGGCCTGATGATGCTTACTGTGACTCTGACCATCGTAGCCTTTTGCCTTCCATTTTTCTACCGGAAAGGTTGGAGCAAGGTACAGTTTCACGTGATAATGACGACACGAGGCCTGGAACATAAGACACTGATATAACTCTGTCTGTCATTTCAGAACATTAAGTGTCTTATGTTTATGTTGAAAATAGTCATTTAATGTTGTTGTCCTGCTGTCAATTCATGCACCACCAGCAGAGAGGGGTGTTGGATAAGTTATCTCTCTCTGTGTGTGTGTGTGTGTGTGTGTGTGTGTGTGTGTGTGTGTGTGTGTGTGTGTGTGTGTGTGTGTGTGTGTGTGTGTGTGTGTGTGTGTGTGTGTGTGTGTGTGTGTGTGTGTGTGTGTGTGTGTGTGTGTGTGTGTGTGTGTGTGTGTGTGTGTGTGTGTGTGTGTGTGTGTGTGTGTGTGTGTGTGTGTGTGTGTGTGTGTGCGCGCGCAGCATGCAGGTGTCCATCCATACCTAGGCTGTTGTGTTCTGACATTATCTCTGATTCAACCAATAATGGCTGCGGTCAGACCGTCCCCTGACTCACACAGGTAAATGTGACCTTTACTACGGCGGCTCTGACGTCATTTTATGTGCGCCTGTTCGGACATAGAAAAAAAAAAACGGACCATGTGCGGACATTTAACAACAACAACAATGGCGGTGAAAGGTTCACGTTGGTGTGATGCGGAGGTGGAGTGTTTACTGCAGATTTGGTCGATGAAAAGATTCAAAAACAGTCGACAAGACGCACAAAAACTCTGAGGTCTACGGAAAGATCTGGAAACAAAGCCACGCATCGCGATGACGTCATCAATGCGTGTGACGTGTTACGGCGTGATGACGTATAGGCAGCAAGAAGCATTCTCCGAGGCCCAGGTAGTGTGAGTACAAACGGGCCTGGAGGGGGGGACAAGGACCCTAAAGCACGGGGCGCGGGACGGACGGACAGTGTGAGTGCACCCTTCTCAACATGCACCGCGCGTTACTTCTTCTACGGGGGAAAATAGAGTCGGCGGCTGCTCACCGTAGTTGGAGACCTGTTGTGGCTCAATATTGGTCCATATATAAGGCGCACTGTCGGCTTTTGAGAAATTTGAAGGTTTTAAGGTGCAACTTATAGTGCGAAGAATACGGTAATATTGTTATAATTTGAATCTGTGTCCAGGAGATACATCTTTAACTGGGGCCACTGGGGGGTCGGGACTGTGACGGAGATCATGGCAGGTGCGTGAGCATTCAAATGAATTTCCACACATTTTAAAATTTCTGCTCCAAGTTACGTTGTGTTCTCTTTGTGACCGCAGTGGCAGCCATGTTCCTGGGGATACGCCAGCCATCACTGCTCCTCCCCCAGCCGTGGGCCACACATGTGCTGATCGGCTACGTGACATGGCTGGCCTCAGTTAGGGTCCTTCTACTGGTGCACAAGCACTTTCACCACCTTTCACCTTTCATCAGAAAACGTATGTTGTTGACTTTACATTTACTGGGTTTCACTGCTAATCGTCTGTTCTGATGACTTTGCAGATTATTGAGAGCACTGTTAAATGATGTACGGCACCTGGATGCTACGCTAACTGTTGTTTGTTTGACCAGCAGGACTGGGGTCAGACGACCAGGACTCCATCATCTCTGACCAATCGGAGCATGGTCGCTGGGTAGGTGAAAAACTCTAACTTGGCCAGTTATATACAGTAAGGACAGCAGTGTTGTCCCTGATATGCACAGCTGAGCCAGGCTGTGATTACACCGCAACAAAAGAATCTCAACTTCCATTTAACTTGCTGTTACGGAGCACTGAGATGCAAATGGCTCTTAAAGTGAATGTGGCTAACAGTGGTTAGCTCGGGGCAGCACGGTGAAGGCATTCAAAGGTCTTTTTTAACCACTAATACTGCTGAAAATAACACCAAACCTCTGCAGCAGCATGAGAAGAGTCCCTACACACAAAACAAAGCACCAATGGGCTCCTTCCTTTGGGATTGACTTTGGTAATCCACTGTAATGGACTTTACTATGAGAGGAGCTGGTACAGGGGCCAGTATGTAAGTCTTTAATACACCCTTTAACAAACTCTGGCTTCACTAACTACGCTGTTGCTGCTTTGTTGTGTGTGTAGGGACTCTTCTCATGTTGCTGCAGAGCATCTTTGCCAACTGTCCAATAAAAAGGAAGTTTCTAAAGTCACCCAGACCATCCTCACCCAAAGCTGACCTTAGGTTGATTGTGCAAGCCGCTTTACGACCCATATTTACGCTTATGGGTTTAGTTATTATCCACTTTGCATTGGGCCAAACGACACCTCTTAGCTGTTATATAATCCCAACAAATCACAGCTTTTATAAAACGCTAACCAAGGATGGCAATACAGAAGTGATGCGTGCTGTGAGAAGGGTCTATTTACTGTAGCAAAGGTTGATGTGTTGTAGGAATACAACACAGTACCCATGATCAGAGGCAAGAAGTTCTGATCTCTATTCTAAAAACTCCAGTATTTATGCTTGTTACAAAGGCGTGGTTTATGTGTCTGCTTGTGCGTCCATATGTGTATTTCAAAAGTAGCCGCTGCTCCAGCCTCCATCTTCCTCCAGCCTCCATCTTCCTCCCCGCGCGTCGGGGTATCCTCTGTGGACACAGTGAATCTACCGTTGTTTGGTTGTACCCTTTGTCTGGCCTCCCTCATGCTCATACCATGGACAAGAACATGGTCAATCACAGTAGCTCTGACTCCATCAGATATTACTGTTCTTTGTCTTCGCTGACCACCTTGATCACCTCGACCACCACTCTCACAAGAACTCTTCCTCTCAGATTTCTATCCATTGTAGTGCCTCACAAATCAGTGCTCTCTGAACTGGCTTTATATATTCCCTCACATCATTAGTCACAAGTGTGATCAATTTTGAGTTGTTGTGTTCAAGTAGTGACAACAGGTGCGTCGGGGTATCCTCTGTTTCCGCATGACTCTTCTTCTTTATCTCTGAAAGAAGAACATACTCTCATCCTCCCTGTCCCCTGACTCCTTATATGGTTGTTCCTGCCTCCTTATATGGTTGTTCCTGCCTCCTTATATGCTTGTTCCTGCCTCCTTATATGGTGTTCCTGCCTCCTAATATGCTTGTTCCTGCCTCCTTATATGCTTGTTCCTGCCTCCTTATATGGTGTTCCTGCCTCCTTATATGGTTGTCCTCTGCCTCCTTATATGGTTGTTCCTGCCTCCTTATATGGTGTTCCTCCCTCCTTATATGGTTGTTCCTCCCTCCTTATATGGTGTTCCTGCCTCCTTATATGGTTGTTCCTGCCTCCTTATATGGTGTTCCTGCCTCCTTATATGTTGTTCCTGCCTCCTTATATGGTTGTTCCTGCCTCCTTATATGGTTGTTCCTGCCTCCTTATATGGTGTTCCTGCCTCCTTATATGGTTGTCCTCTGCCTCCTTATATGTAGTACCTGCCTCCTTATATGGTGTTCCTGCCTCCTTATATGGTTGTTCCTGCCTCCTTATATGGTTGTTCCTGCCTCCTTATATGGTGTTCCTGCCTCCTTATATGGTTGTTCCTGCCTCCTTATATGGTTGTTCCTGCCTCCTTATATGGTTGTTCCTGCCTCCTTATATGGTGTTCCTGCCTCCTTATATGGTTGTCCTCTGCCTCCTTATATGTAGTACCTGCCTCCTTATATGGTTGTTCCTGCCTCCTTATATGGTGTTCCTGCCTCCTTATATGGTTGTCCTCTGCCTCCTTATATGTAGTACCTGCCTCCTTATATGGTGTTCCTCTGCCTCCTTATATGGTTGTTCCTGCCTCCTTATATAGTTGTTTCTGCCTCCTTATATGGTGTTCCTCCCTCCTTATATGGTTGTCCTCTGCCTCCTTATATGGTTGTTCCTGCCTCCTTATATGGTGTTCCTGCCTCCTTATATGGTTGTTCCTGCCTCCTTATATAGTTGTTTCTGCCTCCTTATATGGTTGTTCCTGCCTCCTTATATGGTTGTCCTCTGCCTCCTTATATGGTTGTTCCTGCCTCCTTATATGGTTGTTCCTGCCTCCTTATATGGTGTTCCTGCCTCCTTATACGGTTGTTCCTGTCTCCTTATATGGTTGTTGTTTGCAACGGCAATTCTCTAATCTCAACTAGTTGCCGGGTGCGTTTCCGCAAGCTGGCTATTTCATCGTCTTGTGACCTTGACTGTCCGCCAGGTTCGTGTGAGCCTGGCAGAGGCAAACACACTATCACACTCTTAAATGATTATACTTATTGCGTCTTATTATCACACTCTCATTAATCATTACTAATACACACGCTAACACATGAGTATGATACTTCACTCTGCAGTGTCTAACTTCTACCTTACTTTCTGTTGCAGCGCTCCTTCGTAAAGCCCCTCATCTTGGCCGCCTTGGCTCTGGGAAACTCCGGTCTTCTCGTTGCCTTGCTGACTTCTATCGCTGATATTTGACATTTGATGGGAAATACACTCAACTTTCACAAAGGGACTCTCAGGGCTTGTATAGTTCAGTGACGCCTGATTATCAAACACGACCTTTTCAGCTGTGATCCAGGAGGAAACTCTGTAAATGGTTTTTGACTTTAGTATTCAGACAGACTCTTTTTTGATCTATAGCTATATTGTACTTTATTCCTATACATTTTTACTCCTATGTCTATTTAAAGTAGCATTATTAATGATTAATAGTAGCACTTCTAGGCCCTTATTGAATAATTCATTGAATAAAACTTCCACCACAGATTTTTCTTTAATGCTTTTATTGTTTTTTTTTGGATCATGGTCATTTACTTAAACTATCCGTGGTGTCGTGATAACTGTACGTACAGCTGTGATATGTTCAAATACAGGGAGATAAACTGAAAGCTAAACATCTGAAGTAAGCGTTTGACCTTTATCTCTCTGCACAGTGACTATTTATTCTAATTGGATATAACTTTTGTCTTATTTATTTTGCTAACCTTAAATGATGGTACTGTGAACAAAAACAAATTATATATTATATGTCATGTGTCTGATAACGGCCTCAAATAATAATAAATAAAAAAACTCTACGGCAATGTGTCACTGGTCCACTACGCACTTTCAATTTCAGTTCAGGTTTAATGGGAACAAAAGAAAAATGTGTGTTATTGAGAAGGTGTAGTGGAGAATCCATACAAATGTTTTCCATTTAGCCACCTGAGGTTATGGTTCAGAGTCACACACACACACACACACACACACACACACACACACACACACACACACACACACACACACACACACACACACACACACACACACACTCTTCGTAATGCACCTGTTCTCATCGTCCACCTTCCATTTAGCCGTTATTGGGGAGGGGGTGCTGAAAGTTGACATCTGCCTTAAATGCTGATGAATAATGAACTTGCGGCACTGCAGTGAGTTCGCGGACTACCGTTGCATTGTGGGTAGTGTAGTTTTGGCGCTTGAAAAACACCAGCAGGCGGCTGTGGCGTGCGGGACGGTTCTAATACTAATCAAATATCATCCCGGGGGCCAAGATCATCCATTCGCGGGCCGGATCTGGCCCACGGGCCTTGACTTTGACACCCATGCTCTAAATAGAGAATAGAACATTTCTCCAGACGTCTGTATCATCCGATGTCCATCTGCTGGCGCACTAAACTGCCAACGACTCTGCTGCCTCCAGAAAGCCTCCTGTAGAATTTGAATTACGCAATATATACTCTGTGAGGTGACGTCCTTCTGATTTGACTCAAGTATTGTGTGTAAAATTCCTACACAACCTTAGAACAGTCATGAACACACATCTTGCCAAGCACCTTAGCTTGTTGAACGAGCCAAACACTCACCGGAGTGAGAGCGCTGAGTAGTAGCTATAGCTAAGTGCTAAGTAGCTATAGCTAATGAAACATTAAACAGTATATAAATGTAAACTTCAGTTGCAGGGCTTGGTCCGTTCTCTTCAGCACTGGGCCCAACAGGCTGCGTTCCACGACACGTATGATCACGTGACTACATGACTAATACCCCGAGGCTTAAAGTGTGTCGTGTTATCTTGTTATCTGTAACTGTTCTGAATTAAAAAAGCCACATTGGAGCGACATCAACTCACACATCAGTGCATTATATAACGTTCTTACCCCCAAAATGACACAGCGTGTAAATCAGCATGAGATCACAAATGAATCCAGCTTATATGGAACCCAGGGACGGTTACGCTGCAAAGACGTCACACACACAACACACAAAACAGCAACGGTGCCACAGCGGTCACAGTCAGACAATAGAGAGAGTGTGTAGCAGATGATCAAGTTGACTTTACTGTCAAAAAAACGACGCACTAATCCTCTGAATGGTTGGATAAGATGGTTGCAGATGACAGATGTGCTTTGCTTGTGTGTGTGTGTGTGTGTGTGTGTGTGTGTGTGTGTGTGTGTGTGTGTGTGTGTGTGTGTGTGTGTGTGTGTGTGTGTGTGTGTGTGTGTGTGTGTGTGTGTGTGTGTGTGTGTGTGTGTGTGTGTGTGTGTGTGTGTGTGTGTGTGTGTGTGTGTGTGTGTGTGTGTGTGTGTGTGTGTGTCTGTGTGAGAGAGAGAGAGAGAGAGAGAGAGAGAATATAGTGTATAGTGTAGTGTATGCCTGCATTCGTCCTATAATAAGTGTGTCAGTGTGAGAGTGTGAGGCTGAACATGTGTGTGTCGCAAATGCCGCTAAAGCTGCTGTTTTCTGATTGGCTGCTGCCCACGCACACTCAATATGCACCCCGCTGGCACTGAGATGTGTGCGTGAGAGAGAGAGAGAGAGAGAGAAGGGGGGATATAAAGGGGAAAGACAAGACTAAAATAAAGGAGAAGAGAAGGAACAGAAACAGAACATTTGATGGTGTCCACAGCAGCAGGAACAGCAGGTAAGACACTGCTCTCCTTCTCATTTCAATGCTTTTGCTTGGCTGGAAAGTTTTTCTGAGGCCTCTGAAACAAATCGGCGAGACAAGGAATTAAGAACTGCTACAGGAGATTGTTGTGTGTGTGTGTGTGTGTGTGTGTGTGTGTGTGTGTGTGTGTGTGTGTGTGTGTGTGTGTGTGTGTGTGTGTGTGTGTGTGTGTGTGTGTTTGTGGTTTTGAGAAGAGATCCATCCATAATGCTCTGTGGTGAAGCTCAGCGTTAGACGTACGCTACCTATGGATGCAATATGTAGGAGTACAAAAACACTATCTGGTGTGTATGTTACAGGGGTGTGACGAGATATTGTGATATTAAAATGTGACAATATTACTTGTCAAGGTAAAAGTCAAGCTATCAACATGTACGTGGATAAACAGCAACAGAGCGACGGATAAGACGGGAACAATATGTGAGCAGTGTAAGAAGATAGTGTCCCGTAACACAAACACCTAACATGTGAGCCCCCCGAGCTTCTTTAACATCCAGTGTCTGCACCAACCTGGCTGATCCAATCAGGAAGTGCCAACAGCGTCAGTTCTCTGAGTGTCCACTAGGGGCAGGTTTCATAACAGAGCAGTTTCTCATTGAGCCCCATGTTAAACAGGCCGTTTACACAGCATCATTAAACCTGTTTAAGGACAAAAGAACATTCTAGTCTGTGTGTTTAGGTCATACCTCCATGACAACACTGAGGGGGAGGAGCTAGTTTTTATTTTATTGGAGGTTAAAGTGTATGAATAATTAGGGGCGTGGCCTCTTGAGTGACAGCTAGCCACTGGCCCTCACTTCTCCTCGGAGGTTAACGTCAGCCAGATGGACGTATGTCCCTCCCCCCAACGTCACATACATGCCCTTTTTTGGTAAGGAAATGAGGCGGAGTCAAAGTCTGACAAGATGGCGACTCCCGTAGACGAGGACGATTGGATCAAGTAGAGAGAATGGACATTTTTTATACAGTCTATGATGGTGAGTTGAGGGTCTCGTCACACCCCTAATATGTGATGATGATGCTATTATCGTTCAGGTGTGTGAGCTATTAGTATATATTTGACATGGTATTAATATCTCCCTAACCTAAGCTCGAGCCAAAGCAAGGACACAAACGTCTGCAGAAGAGCGACATGATGCTCAAGTCCGTCTTGAAAGAGTCGTGGTCGAATATTACAGGGCATTGTTTTGTCTTTACAGTTTCCATTCAAATGCATTTGGAAAAGGGCAAATCAAGCGTATCCCAGCACCCTGAAGTCAGGTTTGGTGCTCCTCCTGAGTCAAGAGGACACTTTTTCCCAGAGATTCCTAGTTGCACTAATGTTCAACAACTCGAACTGTATTTGCCATCTGTGCTGCACACATAGGAACTCTCGTGCGGTTGTTCAGAGACTCAGGTCAAGTTAAAACGACACACAGAAAGACACATAAATCTATTAAAACATATACTTATACTAAACAAAGTGTCTAAAACCCTATCTAAGGGCGCACTCACACTGTCCTTCCGCACCGGGCCAAAACAGGTTTTTCGGGTAGAGCCTAGTGCATTTAACCAGTGTGAGTGCAACTGCTCCGCGCATAACTGCGGCGAGCTGGTCGTCCACGGCCCGTCTGAGAGAGGTGGGCTTTTGTAGAGCGCGTTTGCACATGTACAAGCACGAGCGTGCGCACGTGTACGAGCACGAGGCCTACGACGGTTCTGAGGTCATTTCCTGTGCACCTGTTGGGACATAGAAAAAAGAAGGAGGGACCATGCGCGGACATTTCAAACTATGGCGGTGAAAGGTTCACGTTGGTGTGATGCGGAGGTGGAGTGTTTACTGCAGATTTGGTCGATGAACAGATTCAAAAGACACACAGAAAGACACATAAATCTATAAAAACATATACTTCTGAAAGGCCCTTTGTAATTTTGTACCCAGCTCCATTTCATATCCATGTGCAGAAACGGCCCCAGATCAGTTGATAAAGACGTTTTAGCTGAACACCGCTCTAGTGTCCACCAATGTTACCAACTTCTGGACAATATGTTATTAGCGTATTTGATGGCGGTCGTCCATGTTTTCTGTTTACGTTCGACCCTAAGTTCTCTGAAACGCTTTGACGTCGGCGTTGTAAACTCCATGTAGGATAAGTCCCGTGTCCCGGTGCTCAGGGATGCAGCATAAAGCATTCAACGTGTGCGGTTCACAGCAAAAAGAGATGAGGATGTGGACAAATTGACATCATAACAGCACTTCTTACATTATTCTATTATTTATTGTGCTTGTAGGCGAGTGTAGAAAGGCAGACAGCACCTCAGCAGCAACACTGTCTGTTTCAGTGAGTCTGGCCCAGGCGTGAATGAGAATAGACGAGGAGAAGAATTGGTCCGTACATGTGTAATTAATCATAAGGTATCTTCTGTAATAGGGTTGCACGGTGGTGTAGTGGTTAGCACTGTCGCCTCACAGCGAGAAGGTTCCAGGTTCCAGGTTGGCATCCCGGCTGGGGCCCTTCTGTGTGGAGTTTGCATGTTCTCCCCGTGTCTGCGTGGGTTTTCTCCGGGTTCTCCGGTTTCCTCCCACAGTCCAAAGACGTGCAGGTGTTCGGTTCATTGATGACTCTAAATCACCCGTAGGTGTGAATGGTTGTCTGTCTCTGTTCGTCTCTATGTGTCCTGTGATAGACTGGCGTCCTGTCCAGGGTGGACCCCGCCTCACGCCCGATGACAGCTGGGATCGGCTCCAGCCCCCTCCGCGACCCCGACAGGGACAAGATGAATGAATGAATGAATGAATATCTTCTGTAATACACTGAGAGAGTGAAGATCAGTGAAAGGAGAGGAGAGGGTGGCGATGGGTTTAGCAAGCCTTTACATGTGATGAAGCACATGTTACATGTTATTTGATCATACTTGTGATATTTCCTGCATGAAATCCTAATGTAATGTATATAAATACAGTGTTCACAAGAGAAAATGGGGCAAAAATGTGATTTATAGCACTGAATACCTGCAACATGTGAAGGTGAAAGCCTATGAAAGGGATTGGTGTCAATTTGGGACATTATTTTGCCCCGTGGCTTCATTGATCTGTGAGTGGAATACAGGAAACACTGCTGATGTTAACACGGAGTGTGTGTGTGTGTGTGTGTGTGTGTGTGTGTGTGTGTGTGTGTGTGTGTGTGTGTGTGTGTGTGTGTGTGTGTGTGTGTGTGTGTGTGTGTGTGTGTGTGTGTGTGTGTGTGTGTGTGTGTGTGTGTGTGTGTGTGTGTGTGTGTGTGTGTGTGTGTGTGTGTGTGTGTGTGTGTGTGTGTGTGTGTGTTTGTGTGTGTGTGTGTGTGGAGCTGTGACCTTGGATTTAATCCACAAGTCGAGAGAAGTGTAATGATTTACACTGTTGGAAAGAATCAGTACATGTGATACAGTGATGATGAATGAATGTCACATAATAGCACAGTAACTTGATTAAAGTCCTCATCCGTCAGATCTGAGATACCTGGTCTCTAGCGACCTCTTTGGCAGTCAGATCGAACTGTAGGCGAGCCTGTTCTTGGCCCTGGTCGCTCTTAGGGGCGCGCGAAATGACCAGATCTATCGTACGACGACAGAAAAATATCTATCGTTCATACCGTGGTGACATAAATTATGCACTTTACAGGCTGAGGATAGAAAAAGGGGGCTGGAGGCTGCTGCCAAAGGAGTCCAAATGGGTTTGGTCGGGTCACAGCATGAATGACACCTGAAGCCATTGTATTCGCATCATTGGCGTTTGGTGTGAACGCAACAACGAGGTCAAGGCGTTTACTGAAGTTGCTCTTTTATTGAGTGCTTACTATTATTTCTTGCATCCAGCTCCATCTTAACACACACAGTTAGGTAGTTTATCCCCCTTTAGTCATCACTACTTGCTGGCCGTCACTTCTCCTCGGAGGCTAGTTGTCGGGATTAGCATCATTAGCATGCTAACTCCGTCATCTCGACCTGGACTGCGGTCATTTGTGTGGTGGTGTTTCCATCAATGACAAGATGGTTTGCTCTTTGATCAACTGTACAAACAGATGGTTTAGGAACACACCTTGTTAACGTTAGCTCAGTTATGCTAATTAAATAGCCGCACTTGCACCATGACTTGCAGTACAGCCTGCTATCTACGACACATACACTAGATGCTAATCTGGAGCAGCGGGAGGATTCGGGCTGTGAGGGTCGGTGTTTTACAGTCTATGGGGAAAAAAATCTCAACATTGACCCTCACTCCTGTTTATCTAGTAATAAACGTTGTTAGCCTAGCTCACGGGCGGTGGTGCTAATGTTGCTAATTCAGTAAACGTCAGCCAGAGGAATCAATGCCCCTTTTTGGGAAGAGGAATCTATTTATTCAGGACTTTACTGTCATACAACACTCCAATCCAATTCCCTCTAAGACCCAAATTTGTGTTTAAGTGTCCTCTAGGACCCAAACATGTGCTAAAGTGTCCTCTAGGAGCCAAAACATGTGCTAAAGTGCCCTCTAGGAGCCAAAGAGTGTGCTAAAGTGTCCTCTAGGAGCCAAAACATGTGCTAAAGTGTAGGAGCCAAAACGTGTGCTAAAGTGTCCTCTAGGAGCCAAAACGTGTGCTAAAGTGTCCTCTAGGAGCCAAACATGTGCTAAAGTGCCCTTTAGGAGCCAAAACATGTGCTAAAGTGTCCTCTAGGAGCCAAAGAGTGTGCTAAAGTGTCCTCTAGGAGCCAAAACGTGTGCTAAAGTGTCCTCTAGGAGCCAAAACGTGTGCTAAAGTGTCCTCTAGGAGCCAAAACGTGTGTTAAAGTGTCCTCTAGGAGCACTTTGTTTGAGGGTATAATAAACATTTCAGTCCCACAAAATTAGAATTTTCTGACTATTTTTTCAGGGGTCAGGCTTTACAGGGTTAAATCTGACCATGTGTATCCGCGCTGCACTGAGTTCGTAGTCCCGATACATTATACCCAAAGGGTTAAGAGCAGATTGTGACCAGATTAAAGCCCAGGTCGTTACATCAACAGTCCGGTTTGACGGCAGTTCAATGATGATGATTTCCTACTGAAGGTCAAATCTGCTTTTGTTTCCCCCAGTGATGCACGACCACTTGTCTCTCTTTCTCTTCCTGTCTTTCTCTGTCTCCCTCTCTTCCTGTTAATCTGTCTGTCTGTCTGCATCCCTCTCTCTAATCTGTAGTTATTATCCAGGGTGCTGTGTGTGTGTGTGTGTGTGTGTGTGTGTGTGCGTGTGTGTGCAGACAGATGTGATTTGGTCTGCAGACACTGCTGGAGCCTCGGCTCACCTACCTAGCCTCGCTCTCTCCCGCAGCTGACGTAACAGTCTGTCACTCAATGTAAGAAGGTCACAGATCAAACGGCAGCAGGGTCATTTCATGGACGCCATCATTTCCCTTGCGACTGCGACCGCGGTCTGAATGTTTTGATACAGCTCTGTGACAGTGATGAGCGGTAAACGTAGACGGTATCATGTGTCATGTGTTATGACGGCTGTGAGAGGGAGCGTGAATTTTAGACACTAATTGTGGGCTTAGTGTTTTAAAGTGTCTGATGAGCTGTCACAGCCACCGCCGCAGCTCCGACGGCACTGTTGGAACTACAACAACTCACTTCCTGTTCTTTTCACACCCCCAGCATGCACCTGCCCCTTTCACCTCTGTCACGCCTCTGTCCCCTTGGCGCCAACCTGGGGAGGCCCGTCCCACACTCACAATGAAAAGAAACCATTATGTGAAAACAGGTTATTCACCTGATTCAATGACTCACCTGATGAATCCATTACAGGAAGTGGGTGAGTACAAGCAACTGACAGCAGGGGCCCATCCCATCGACCCGTGTTAATGCACATTTTCAACGTCAAAAGCCTTGAAGCACTGTCAGGGCGCACTCCCACTGTCCTTCCGTGCCGTGCCCCGTGCTTTAGGGTCCTTGTCCCCCCCTCCAGGCCCGTTTGTACTCACACTACCTGGGCCTCGGAGAATGCTTCTTGCTGCCTATACGTCATCACGCCGTAACACGTCACACGCATTGATGACGTCATGGCGATGCGTGGCTTTGTTTCCAGATCTTTCCGTAGACCTCAGAGTTTTTGTGCGTCTTGTCGACTGTTTTTGAATCTTTTCATCGACCAAATCTGCAGTAAACACTCCACCTCCGCATCACACCAACGTGCACCTTTCACCGCCATTGTTGTTGTTGTTGTTAAATGTCCGCGCATGGTCCCTCCTTCTTTTTTCTATGTCCGCACAGGCGCACATAAATTACGTCAGAACCGTCGTAGGCCTCGTGCTCGTGCTCGTACACGTGCGCACGCTCGTGCTCGTACATGTGCAAACGCGCTTTACAAAAGCCCACCTCTCTCAGACGGGTCGTGGACGGCCAGCTGGCTGCAGCTAGGTGCGGAGCGGTTGCACTCACACTGGTCAAACGCACTAGGCTTGACCCCAAAAACCTGTTTTGGCCCGGTGTGGAAGGACAGTGTGAGTGCACCCTTGGCGAATAAACGGGGACACGTGAGCCTGCTGTGACCCGGCCAGTGGGCTCAATGCACTTCCTAATGATGAACCCACTCCTAATAATTGCACGCTAGTGGATGGAAACAGGCGTTAATTCACATTTCTTTTGCTGATTTTCCTCGAAATTTGATTCAAATCGACCAGACACTTGGACGGAGACCCATGTGGGATAGCAAGAGCTCGTTCAGAGGCTCGGGCGTAATCATATGCATTTGTATGTCTTCTTTCTATCACATTAGTAAACCAGTAAGAAGCAAGCCTCAGTGTTATTTACCTAGTGCAAAATGAACTTGTTTGTCTCGAGGTATGATAAGTATGATAAGTAGTGCATCGGTTGTTATGTTACACATCCAAAACATCTGCTTTTTGTTCCACTGAGCAGTGACTTTGTGCCGTATTGACTTGCTGCCTGAACACTGCACACCCTGGGCCATGTGAGTGACAGAAGCACAAAAGTGATGCATCAATATTTAGTGAAAGCATGCTGAGTGACTGCCCTGTGACAGACTGGTGTCCTGTCCAGGGTGTCCCCCGCCTCGCACCCAGTGTCGGCTGGGATCAGCTCCAGCCCCTGCAGCCCCATTAGGGACAAGCAGTTGAGGATGATGATGGATGGATGGATGGATGCTGAGTTACACTGGAACATATGGTGGCCTGCATGGTATTGGATTTCTTTTCTTTTTTACCAGATGACATTTTACATAGGTCAAATGGTGAGAGTTTAAGTACTGTAGCCCTTTAGGAGTCACAACCTGTGCTAAAGTGCCCTCTAAGAACCAAAACGTGTGTTAAAGTGCCCTCTAAGAACCAAAACGTGTGTTAAAGTGCCCTCTAAGAACCAAAACGTGTGTTAAAGTGCCCTCTAAGAACCAAAACGTGGGCTAAAGTGCCCTCTAGGAACCAAAACTTGTGTTAAAGTGCCCTCTAGGAACCAAAACGTGTGCTAAAGTGCCCTTTAGGAGCCAAAACGTGTGCTAAAGTGCCCTCTATGAGCCAAAACGTGTGCTAAAGTGCCCGTTAGGAGTCAAAGCGTGTGCTAAAGTGCCCTCTAGGAACCAAAACGTGTGTTAAAGTGTCCTCTAGGAGCCAAAGCGTGTGTTAAAGTGAACTCTATGAGCCAAAACGTGTGCTAAAGTGCCCTCTAGGAGCCAAAGCGTGTGTTAAAGGGCCCTTTTGGAGCCAAAGCGTGTGCTAAAGTGCCCTCTAGGACCCAAACATGTGCTAAAGTGTCCTCTAGGACCCAAACGTGTGTTAAAGTGCCCTCTAAGAACCAAAACGTGGGCTAAAGTGCCCTCTAGGAACCAAAACTTGTGTTAAAGTGCCCTCTAGGAACCAAAACGTGTGCTAAAGTGCCCTTTAGGAGCCAAAACGTGGGCTAAAGTGCCCTTTAGGAGCCAAAACATGTGCTAAAGTGCCCTCTATGAGCCAAAACGTGTGCTAAAGTGCCCGTTAGGAGTCAAAGCGTGTGCTAAAGTGCCCTCTAGGAACCAAAACGTGTGTTAAAGTGTCCTCTAGGAGCCAAAGCGTGTGTTAAAGTGAACTCTATGAGCCAAAACGTGTGCTAAAGTGCCCTCTAGGAGCCAAAGCGTGTGTTAAAGGGCCCTTTTGGAGCCAAAGCGTGTGCTAAAGTGCCCTCTAGGACCCAAACATGTGCTAAAGTGTCCTCTAGGACCCAAACGTGTGCTAAAGTGCCCTCTAGGACCCAAACGTGTGCTAAAGTGCCCTCTAGGAGCCAAAGCGTGTGTTAAAGTGCCCTCTAGGAGCCAAAACGTGTGTTAAAGTGCCCTCTAGGAGCCAAAGCGTGTGCTAAAGTGCCCTCTAGGAGCCAAAACGTGTGCTAAAGTGCCATCTAGGAGTCAAAGCGTGTGCTAAAGTGCTCTCTAGCTCTAGCTCTTCAGTGGCGAGGACATGCTTTAGGTGCCCTTTTTCCCTTTTCGCCCCTGCCCTTCATAAAGTCTGTGCACGTCACTGGCTGCAGCACTCTGTGTGTGTTCACCATGGCATCCAGGCAAACCCTGACTTTAGTGATGTTTCAGAGGCCGAGCCTATTTCACAGCATCTACACGAGCGTGGGAGGGAGAGAGAGAGAGAGAGAGAGAGAGAGAGAGAGAGAGAGAGAGAGTGGGAGGGAGAGAGAGAGAGAGAGAGAGAGAGGGAGGGGGGGGGTGTACACAATATTCTGCCAATACAGATTTATCTCTTCTGCTCTAATTCCCGGCAACATAATAGCACAGGTCGATATATCCTTCCGCTCTCTCTACCTCTCTCTCCACCACACACACACACACACACACACACACACGCCGTCAGATTGTATGCGTCCCTCCTCGCGCCAGCGGGTGGCCGCCTGGCTGCTCGCGCTGCCGTCGGGCAGAGGTGGAGAGGAGTGTGCGCGCCGCGGCCGCCTGGAGATGATCTCGTTCTGGCTGCTGTGCTGGAAGCTGTTGGTAGGTAAATGACCCGCGCGTCCACCACGGCTTCATCATGCGACAACCACACCTTTCCCCCGGGGGTTCACGTCCTTCTCACCGCGCGCTGGAGACGCAGGGACGTTTTTTTGCGCGAGGCTTTTGGCTTAGCTCGAGCGACCGGGTTTGTTGGCTTGTGCGCGCGCGCTTATCTGTCACGATTTTGGTGCTTTGCCCGGTTTTAGGGTGATGTCTTATATAACGCACCGGGCTCAGCACTACACCGACGGAGCGGAGCACCGGAGCCGAGCACAGGGTCGGCACGACGAGAAGAACCGAGCAGCACGGGACGCATGTTTGACCGCAACACCGCCGCTGAAGAGAACGCCGCTACACGCGTTAGTGAAGGGTTACCGATGATGAGGCGACACCTGCGCTCACTCCTCAGCTCCCACACATCACGTCTAAAACTGCTCTGTAATCCCACACACACACATGCACACACACACACACACACACGCACACACACACACAGAGGTGTCTGATTAAACGGTGCTGTTGTTGAGGCTGTCTCCAGCTGTTCATTGGGGGCAAACAGGCTAGAGAGGGGCTTTTAATCTGAAGTTCAAAGGGAAGTTCTGCAGAGGTTAGAAAGGTCCACCAGTGATCCCAAAGGTCACTGCTTTAAACCCAGGCAGGCCTCGATCGAAGCATGGATTAGAGCTGACACTAATAACTCTGCGCTCCTTCCCCATATGCTGGGACTTCTCTGCAGAATTGAACTCACGGCTATATTTAGAATACACTGATTGAATGAGCACAAAAGCATCTATGCGCTGTCATTTCATTTCCTGTAGAAATCCTGGATCAAATCTGTCCGTTCTTCACTCATTTGTGTCTTATTTTACTCGTGATTCGTTGGGAAAGTAACGCTCCAAACAAACTTCACTGTGGTGCCTGGAAATGCAGATTATCGGTGTTATCGTCGACAGAACAGCAGTGCAGGAGGGTTTAAATGAGATTCACAACCAATGTCAGGGACGAGACAATAGCTGCGTTCCAGATCGTTCCCTGTCACAGACTTAGGGCGCTACATAGTGTGTACGCCATTTTGTAGTGGTGTTCGAATTCTCCGTGGTTCATCATTGATGACTCTAAATCACCCGTAGGTGTGAATGGTTGTCTGTCTCTGTTCGTCTCTATGTGTCCTGTGATAGACTGGCGTCCTGTCCAGGGTGGACCCCGCCTCACGCCTCACGCCCGATGTCAGCTGGGATCGGCTCCAGCCCCCCCGCGACCCCGACCCCGGGATAAGCGGTTGAAGATGAATGAATGAATATATAGTCCACTATAAAATACCCACGATGCACAGCTGATTTGAGTGTACATACGATGTGCACTACATTGGACTCCCCTATCCCACAATGCAATGCGGTTGTGTTTTACCGGAGGAGAAGAAGAAGCAGAAGAGGTGCTAACGTTAGCCAGAGAGCTAACTGCAGTTAGCAACAACCGTTCCTCCCCAGCTGACTGCTGTTACTGACTCTACTGAATAAATGAACCGTGGGTTACTACAGCTCACAATCAGGACACACGACCATTGACACACGTGGCGGCAAGGTGGTGTGGTGGTTAGCACTGTCACAGCAAGAGGGGTTCCTGGTTTGAATCCCGGCTGAGGCCCTTCTGTGTGGAGTTTGCATGTTGTCCCCGTGTCTGCGTGGGTTTTCTCCGGGTTCTCCGGTTTCCTCCCACAGTCCAAAGACGTGCAGGTGTTGATGACTGTTGATGATGGTCATTGATGACTCTAAATTCAGATTCAATATTAAAGCGGAGGCTTATGACAGCCTAGTGAATGGTGCTTCCATCAAGTGCAGAGAGGCTTCATGCTGATGTTTGAGTGATGAAGACCGTTAACCATTAGCTGTGCCGTGTACTTAGAGTAACACTTGTTCCAGGAAAACGCCCATTGAGCCTTCCTGGACAGATCCCACTTCATTGAGGAGTGGAGTGTCAGTGCACACTGGTATGACTGTGTCACTGATGCAGAGGCAGCACTAATCTCCTCGTGCACGCTCGGACATCTTCTTCTGAGGCCCGGGTCGTGTTCTGCACTCATTTTAGCTCCGGTTCTGATTACGTCGGGTTAGCAAACATGGATGGAAATGTTGGTATTTTAATATATAAGTTGATAGACTTATTTACATCGACCGTCTCATCACATCAAAATAACTATGAATCAATTTATGCACCACTCAAAATCTCATCAAATCCTGGGAAATGTAATCCTGTCCATCTCGTCAGCGTGTGCATCAGTTATAAGATAATATACGCAGCGTACGAGAGATGTGATGCTGACTAATATGTCATTCATTGGATCTTTCTCCACACACTCTGACTTCACTGAGAGAGCACTGACTTTAACAGCTCGCCTGCCTCTGCAGCTATACTTAGTGTTACCCTAGCAACACCTCTAGTCTGTCACCAGCACATGCCTGCAACCACAGACCATAATAATCTGCTAACCCACTCACAGCCAACCACCATGGTAACAATATGAAGGCTTGAGTTTAGTGCCCTGAGCACATTAGTGTGTGTGTGTGTGTGTGTGGGTGTGTTATCAGCGACTCGTGCGTCTGTATGTGTATCGAACTGTGTGTGGATGTAACTTAAGAACACAATAGGGACTCAGTTCAGTACTGAAGCTGAATTAGACCCTTTCATCTTTGACATCCTAAACAAACCACATGTGTTGGTTACATAAAGCGATGCAGCAGTTTACCAAATATTCAGATGAAATCACTATTATATCAGAAAATCTAAAAAAAGACACCATATGCATGTTATTCTGAGGGCGCACTCCCACTGTGCCTCCGTCCCGTGCCCCGTGCTTTAGGGTCCTTGTCCCCCCCTCCAGGCCCGTTGGTACTCACACTACCTGGGCCTCGGAGAATGCTTCTTGCTGCCTATACGTCATCACGCCGTAACACGTCACACGCATTGATGACGTCATGGCGATGCGTGGCTTTGTTCCCAGATCTTTCCGTAGACCTCAAAGTTTTTGTGCGTCTTGTCGACTGTTTTTGAATCTTTTCATCGACCAAATCTGCAGTAAACACTCCACCTCCGCATCACACCAACGTGAACCTTTCACCGCCATTGTTTGAAATGTCCGCGCATGGTCCGTCCTTCTTTTTTCTATGTCCCAACAGGCACACAGGAAATGACGTCAGAACCGCCGTAGGCCTCGTGCTCGTACACGTGCACACGCTCGTGCTCGTACACGTGCAAACGCGCTTTACAAAAGCCCACCTCTCTCAGGCGGGCCATGGACGACCAGCTGGCCGCAGTTATGCGCGGAGCGGTTGCACACTGGTCAAACGCACTGGGCTTTAGCTGAAAAACCTGTTTTGGCGCAGTGCGGAAGGACAGTGTGAGTGCGGCCATAAACATAGACATAGACATATATACAAAGATGCCGCATCGACTGCGAAGGGACGTGCCTAAAGCGCCGCAATCTTGCTTCACTCATCCATCTGGGATCGTCCGGCTGGGCCTTATCAATAATCCTTGCATATGATTGGATAAACCACTTGTCCGTCCTACTTCAACCACTCACATAGAATCCAACCCGTGACGCTGATGAGAGCGACGCAGGGAAAATGGGGTTGCACTCACACTGGTCAAACGCACTAGGCTTGACCCGTAAAACCTGTTTTGGCGCGGTGCGGAAGGACAGTGTGAGTGCGCCCTAACACAGATACAGTTTGTCCATGATGGATCATTGAGCTTGCACATGATAATAATGTTGTTATGATTGGATCGTACCAAGGTCTTCATAGATCTAGCCTCTTCATTTCCCCCTCAGTACTCCACATTGATTTAACATGTACACAAGGAGAGCATGCCCTCTGTCTCACCATGAGTATGTTTATGTGGCTGTTACAGAACCGGGTTATAATGAAGTGTTTGTGTCCACAGAGAGCAACAGCTGGGCTAAGGAGGACAACAGCCGAGCTAACGGACGGTAACCAGGACAACAGTAGCTCTGGCAACAACAGCCCTGTCAACGACTCTCACACTCCCGTACAGCCAGCCGATCCAGTCACCATGGAGATCAGCTCATCACCACCGCTGACTGACATAGAGAGGGAGAACTTGGTCAGCTGGCACAGCCAGGAAGTAGATGAGCTCCAATACCCAGAGGTCCATGGGGTGCAGCAGCCAATCAGGGACGAGCAGGAGAAAGATGAGGCTGCAGAGGAAGAAAATGGGGAAAGAGATGGAGATGAGTGTGACTATCTTGTGTTTGTGATAGGAGAGCAGACGGGAAGGGATGATGGAGGTGAAAGTGAAGGCGGACAAGACACAGAGAGAGGAGGGCAGGAGGGAGAAGACGGGGTAAGAGGAGATACAGAAGGAGAGGAAGAAGGGAGTGGAGAAACAGAGAGGGAGGATGGGAGAGAAGGAGACACAACAGAGGATGATGGATGGATAGGAGTGGGGGAGAAAGAGGATGCTCTGTCAGAGCTCTTCTTCATCTCTGCCAGCCCAGTGTGTCCTTCATCATCAGAGGCCCCGACGGACACCTCCCATCCTCCAGAGCAGCCAGCAGACGCCGAGACACATGGGGCCTGGGGTCACGAGCTCTGCAACAGAGACGACCTCAGCGACAGTCACCTGAGCGACTGCCTCCAGGCTGAGCTGGCTATCGTGTACTCGGACAGCGACGCAGGGGAGGACCAGTGGGCTGGCTTCGCATCCTGTGATGTCACCAACCAGGAAGAAGCAGGTGGAGAGATTCATGATAGCGCGGGTGACGGAGAGAGCGAGGAAAAGGAGAGAGGAGGAGATGGCGAGGAGAGAGGGGAAGAAGAGGATGAGGTAGAAGTAGAGAGTGGTGCAGAGGAGCAGAGAGAGGACAAGAGCAGGGGAGGCGGGGATGAAGAAGAGGATGAAGAGCAGACCGGGGCAGCAGGGGATCTTTTCCTGCGGTCTCCTTCTGCCAGCTCCACAGCCAGCTCCTCAGACCCCGACAGGAAGGTAAGAGCTTCCTCTTCTTATGCAACAGTGAGTCCAATCTTTGGTTTCAAGACGTGCATCCCCCCTTTCTCTTCACACCACAGTGAGGTGGCCGGGTAGGGTACCATTGCCCCCGTACAATGACCTCGATCAAACCATAGCGCCAAAAACAAAAGTGATCTCAGGACACTTTACAGAGTAGGTAAAGACCACACTCTATGACTTATTTATGATTTACAGAGACCAACAATTCCCCCGTAGAGTACGGTGGAGACGAAAACCTTCACTATAACAGACAGGAACGACAGACAGACCCAGCTCTGTGGAGGACGCACATCTGTCTGCACCGGAGAGAGGGAGAGAAGGAGAGAGAGAGAGAGAAAAGACGGACAGATGGACAGAGAGACACACTTCCAGTATCTATAATAATATCTATAGTAATGGAGAGGCAACAGCAGCTACGACACAGCGAGACACACCACTGATGGTGTTTTTATGGCTACAAATTTTATAGTTTATTAGACTAATGATAGTTTATTTGAGTAACAGCAGCAGGAAGCGTCATGTAGGACCACGGCAGCAGGCACCACCACCATCAGCAGAGACCTGCGAGACGACAAAGCACAAACAACTCCGGGGAAGAAGCTGAATTAGTAACATGCATTGATGAGACATGAATGATACAAACAGAGAGGAGAGAAGCTCAGAGGATCAGGAACAGGATGATCCCCCGGCAGACTAGGTATCATCATTCATCATTCATCTTCAACCGCTTATCCCGGGTTCGGGGTCGCGAGGGGGCTTGAGCCGATCCCAGCTGACATCAAGCGTGAGGCGGGGTCCACCCTGGACAGGACGCCAGTCTATCACAGGACACATAGAGACGAACAGAGACAGACAACCATTCACACCTAAGGGCGATTTTGTAGAGCCATCAATGAACCGAACACCACACCACAACCCGGAGAAAACCCACGCACACACGGGGAGAACGTGCAAACTCCACACAGAAAGGCCCAGGCCGGGATGCGAACCTGGAACCTTCTCGCTGTGAGGCGACAGTGCTGACCACCGTGCAGCCCGACTAGGTTTCAATGATTTGCAAATCATGCATTCAGTATTGTAATGTAATGTCTGGTTTTGAGCCTGGAATCATCTCCGCCCCCCTTACGTACAACGCTCTAACCCCGGCCTCTTCTCTCCCGTCAGCTGCCTGTAGATTTCTGCGTCCAACAAGAGAGTCACAGTGAAAATGTCTCCACCGAGCACGTGGACTTCCTGTTGGCCCGTCGGCAGTGGATGAAGATGGAGGAGGAGGTCAAAGGTCAGCCCATCCCTACACCCGGGCTCAGAGCTCAGGGAAGCTTCCAGGGCACCCACACCTCACTGTACCCCCCCACTCGCAGCCCGCGGATCAAACACAGGTAGGACGCACCGGAGGTACATCACTGGACGGTTCTTATTGTTGATGGAGCTTTCTCAGACAGAAACGTTTTCTGCTGACACATCAATCAAAAAAAATGTTGTGAAAAAGTATGATTTGACATTTCCCTAAGGGAGCACTCACACTGTCCTTCCGCACCGCGCCCCGTGCTTTAGGGTCCTTGTCCCCCCCTCCAGGCCCGTTTGTACTCACACTACCTGGGCCTCGGAGAATGCTTCTTGCTGCCTATACGTCATCACGCCGTAACACGTCACACGCATTGATGACGTCATGGCGATGCGTGGCTTTGTTTCCAGATCTTTCCGTAGACCTCAGAGTTTTTGTGCGTCTTGTCGACTGTTTTTGAATCTTTTCATCGACCAAATCTGCAGTAAACACTCCACCTCCGCATCACACCAACGTGAACCTTTCACCGCCATTGTTTGAAATGTCCGCGCATGGTCCCTCCTTCTTTTTCCTATGTCCCAACAGGGGCACAGGAAATGACGTCAGAGCCGTCGTAGGCCTCGTGCTCGTACACATGTGCACGCTCGTGCTCGTACATGTGCAAACGCGCTCTACAAAAGCCCACCTCTCTCAGACGGGCCGTGGACGACACTGGTCAAACGCACTAGGCTTGACCAGAAAAACCTGTTTTGGCCCGGGTCCAGAAGGACAGTGTGAGTGCGCCAAAACAGTCATTGTATGGTGACATGTGGTATGCTTCCATCCACCTGTTATATGGACATCAGAATGGAAATTAAGGGAAAATAGCGATATATTAAAATAATGTTTTTAAGCTTTGCTGAGGCCTCCGGCTGAGGGTAACACTTTTAGATGGTTACTACTGTGCATGAAAAAAACAATGCCAAAATGTTCTTCAAACTTCTGCAACAACTCTAACTTGGGCTATGTCTGTGCTGTCCCCGTGCTCCCAAAGAGAGATCCATCCATCAGTGCCCAGGGAGCCCCCGCTGTCCTCCACCCTGTCCCCCAGCTCAGAGGACTCGGGCCTGGATGACCTGTCCTACCGCAGCCCTCTGGAGGATCCCGAGAGTGCGGTGGAGAGAGAGATCAGACTGACTCTGGAGCGAGAGGAGCGGCACCGCAGGGAGAGGGGGGCGATTACACAGGGCCTCACTATACCCAGGTAACAAAACATAAACACAAGTGTTTTTCTTCTGCTACACTTCAAGTCAGGGCGCACTCACACTGTCCTTCTGCACCGCGCCAAAACAGGTTTTTCAGCTAAAGCCTAGTGCGTTTGACCAGTGTGAGTGCAACCGCTCCGCGCATAACTGCGGCCAGCTGGCCGTCCACGGCCTGTTTTAGAGAGGTGGGCTTTTGTAGAGCGCGTTTGCACGTGTACGAGCACGAGGCCTACGGCGGTTCTGAGGTCATTTCCTGTGCGCCAATTGGGACGTAGAAAAAAGAAGGAGGGACCATGCGCGGACATTTAACAACAACAACAATGGCGGCGAAAGGTTCACGTTGGTGTGATGCGGAGGTGGAGTGTTTACTGCAGATTTGGTCGATGAAAAGATTCAAAAACAGTCGACAAGACGCACAAAAACTCTGAGGTCTACGGAAAGATCTGGAAACAAAGCCACGCATCGCCATGACGTCATCAATGCGTGTGACGTGTTACGGCGTGATGACGTATGGACAGCAAGAAGCATTTGCGCGAGGCCCAGGTAGTGTGAATACAAACGGGCCTGGGGCGCGGGGGGAGAGGGAGGGGGGGACCAAGGACCCTAAAGCTTGGGGCGCGGTGCAGAAGGACAGTGTGAGAGCGCCCTTATACTCCGGAGCGAAAAATACGGTACTCTTTTGATGTATGAAAAAAGCTTTACCGTGTGGTTATTTCACATGAATAACTTCTCTATTGTGTTCTTATTGTTCTGTGTTCAGACCCTCCTCCCTGCAGACAGGACGATCTCCACCCAGACCTCCAGCCTGCCGCACCCCTACCTTATCCATCTCCCCATCCCCTTCCTGCTCCTCTCCCCTTCCCCGATCCGTCTTCCACGAAATGACGGCCAATAACGTCATCATCTTGGAGCCCGACTCCTCCGGCTCCGCCTCCAGGAACCGCTTACTCTCCTCCACAATCGGGGGCCTCTCCGATTGGCCCACGAGCCAGGACGCGGTGCCCTCCGCCAACGTCATCGTCGTGGAAACCTCCAATCTCATCATTCGCAGCGCTTCCGAATTCTGCCTAAGCTCCGCCCCCGTGTCCGCGGAGCCGCAGGAGAGCACTTTCTCGTCCAACCCGTTCTTTAAGCTGCGCTCCCTCAGCAGCCAGTCGCTGGTGGAGCAAGAGATCCGCATGGTGAGGCAGAGGGAGGAGGAGTGGAGGAGGCAGAGGGAGGGGATGTGGAGGAGGAGGAGGGAGGAGGAGTGGAAGAGAGGGAGAGAGAGGTACGATACCGTGCTGGTGTCTCCTGGCCTGAACGATAACATCAGTTACAGCGGTAGGTAGAGTCACGGCCACTTACGCAACCATCAGGAACTGTTGTAGTCATTGAAACGTTTGCAGACGATGCTTGTTTCTATTCCAGTGTTAGAGGTTCCAGACAGATGTGTCTCCTCCCCTTCGTCCCCCTCCAGGACCCGCAAAATGGAACGATCCAGTATGTCTTGTGACCACAAGGTTGGCTGACACACACACACACACACACACACACACACACACACACACACACACACACACACACACACACACACACACACACCCACACAGTGTGGACAGTTAGAGAGAATGCAGCTTTAAGTGGAGTCTCCTCCTGCCAGACATTAGAGAGAATGCAGCTTTAAGTGGAGTCTCCCCCTGCTGGACATTAGAGAGAATGCAGCTTTAAGTGGAGTCTCCTCCTGCTGGACATTAGAGAGAATGCAGCTTTAAGTGGAGTCTCCTCCTGCTGGACATTAGAGAGAATGCAGCTTTAAGTGGAGTCTCCTCCTGCTGGACATTAGAGAGAATGCAGCTTTAAGTGGAGTCTCCTCCTGCTGGACATGAGAGAGAATGCAGCTTTAAGTGGAGTCTCCTCCTGCTGGACATTAGAGAGAATGCAGCTTTAAGTGGAGTCTCCTCCTGCTGGACATTAGAGAGAATGCAGCTTTAAGTGGAGTCTCCCCCTGCTGGACATGAGAGAGAATGCAGCTTTAAGTGGAGTCTCCTCCTGCTGGACATTAGAGAGAATGCAGCTTTAAGTGGAGTCTCCTCCTGCTGGACATTAGAGAGAATGCAGCTTTAAGTGGAGTCTCCCCCTGCTGGACATTAGAGAGAATGCAGCTTTAAGTGGAGTCTCCTCCTGCTGGACATTAGAGAGAATGCAGCTTTAAGTGGAGTCTCCCCCTGCTGGACATTAGAGAGAATGCAGCTTTAAGTGGAGTCTCCTCCTGCTGGACATTAGAGAGAATGCAGCTTTAAGTGGAGTCTCCTCCTGCTGGACATTAGAGAGAATGCAGCTTTAAGTGGAGTCTCCTCCTGCTGGACATTAGAGAGAATGCAGCTTTAAGTGGAGTTTCCTCCTGCTGGACATTAGAGAGAATGCAGCTTTAAGTGGAGTCTCCCCCTGCTGGACATTAGAGAGAATGCAGCTTTAAGTGGAGTCTCCTCCTGCTGGACATTAGAGAGAATGCAGCTTTAAGTGGAATCTCCTCCTGCTGGACATTAGAGAGAATGCAGCTTTAAGTGGAGTCTCCTCCTGCTGGACATTAGAGAGAATGCAGCTTTAAGTGGAGTCTCCTCCTCTTCTACAGTCTTTGATCAGAACATGAAAACCATAACTTACTTTTGTTTGTTTGTAATTTCCATGTTGGGTAATTGTTTCTTCCTTCACTCATTCATTCATTTGTTGCATTTGTTCATTGTGAACTCTCTGGTTTGTTAATCAGTCGGACTGATTACGTTTTTAATCCATTAGTTCACAATTTAGCCAATTTATTCATGTTCGGCTCATTTTTCATCTTTCTAATCACTGCTCCATCAACCCCATCCTCTGTTTACTGCGCTTTTACCCCATCCATCCGTTCATCCATCTGTTCATCCATCCATCTTATCATCCATCTGTTCATCCATCCATCTGACTTTCCATCCATCCATCTGACTATCCATCCATCCATCCATCCATCTTATTATCCATCCGTTCATCCATCCATCCATCTTATTATCCATCCGTTCATCCTTCCATCCATCTTATTATCCATCCGTTCATCCATCATCTATCCGTTCATCCATCCAACCATCCATCATCTGATTATCCATCCATCCATCCGTTCATCCATCCGTTCATCCATCATCTATCTGATTATCCATCTGTTCATCCTTCCATCCATCTGATTATCCATCCATCCATCTTTTTATCCATCCGTTCATCCATCCATCTTATTATCCATCCGTTCATCCATCCATCCATCTGTTCATCCATCATCTATCTGATATCCATCTGTTCATCCTTCCATCCATCCATCCATCTTATTATCTATCCGTTCATCCATCCATCTGTTTATCCATCCATCCATCCGATTATCCATCCGTTCATCCATCCATTCATCCATCCGTTCATCCATCCATCCATCCATCTGGTTATCCATCCGTTCATCCATCCGTTCATCCATCCGTTCATCCGTCCATCTATCTGATTATCCATCTGTTCATCCATCCATCAATCCATCTGATTATCCATCCATCCATCCATTCATCCATCCATCCGTTCATCCATCTTGGCTCCAGTGCTTCAGCTGAATCTCCCCCTCCCTCCAGTTCCCCCCTTCCCTCTCTTCGGTGCCAAGACGACAGAACGCCATGGCGCAGCGATGGGAGGCCTCCCTCATAGCCAATCAGAAGAAGGAATGAATCACGACGACGCTCAACCGTCGGCCATTTAGAAGAAATCTTCCGCCTCTGCTCCTTCCTCCTCCGCGTGTCCAGAGAACCCACAGTGTTGTCTGTCAGCAGCCGACGTCTGCAGTGTGTCAGGACTATGGAGTCGAACCAGCGGGTCACGGGTGGATTTTCTGGGGGTGTCATGACAACAGGACGTTTTTTTTTTAGTGCCCTTGGTTTCAAAGAAGAAGGTAATTCACCTGGTTTGGGTTTGCGTAAAGCTTTAATGTGTGGAAAAGTCCTGCTTCCATAGTCTGACTGGTCTGTTGCATGATGTCTCAAATGGTATGACGCCATTGTTCTCATATATGATACCGTGTGTGGACTCATAGGCACTTTCCAATGACAATAACAACCAAGTTTAAATTTGCAATCATGATATAACCACTGTGTTTGACATGTGACACTTGGGGAGCACGTGTCAGAAACTGCAGTATTCTCCTTAATATTTAATATTTACAGCACTTCTGAATGATTTCTAGATGTTTATGAGGTATGGTACTTGTACAACTGTCGATGCTTTTATGACGAATGCGGTGATTTTCAACCTTTTTCTGGGCACTAACAGCACACGGCTTTTATTTTGAAATATCGTAGCTACGCAGAGATTTGCGGAGATACGTGCAAAAAAAAGGATTTAGCATGTTGTGTTCTTTTCAAATGTGTTTTAAAGGTGCAGACCGAGACTTTGAAAATCACTGCCTAACCCAGGGGTGTCAAACTCAGGCCTGTGGGCCAAATCAGGCCCGCGGTGTAATTATATTTGGCCCCTAAGATCATATCCAGGTTCTCTGAGAGCTGGCCTGCGAGTTTAAATCACATCCACGTCTACTTTTGTGTTCACACACATGAGCATCCATGCTACCAGTCTCTGCAGACACACTGAATCCACCCCTCCACAAAAACGACCCAAAGAAAGATGGAGGACAGGAGCTTTCAGCAGATGATCTGTGTGTGAAGGTAAAGAGCTGTTGGTCTCGTCTGCAGAGCCACCGTGGCTGATGAAAAAAGATGACAAAACGACTCAAAACGACTAAAACCGACGCAAAACTCCACAAAAACGACTAAAAACAGATGAAAACACCACAAAAACGTGACAAAACGACTAAAAACAGACGCAAAACACCACAAAAACGTGACAAAACGACTAAAAACAGATGACAACACCACAAAAACGTGACAAAACGACTAAAATCAGACGCAAAACACCACAAAAACGTGATGAAACAACCAAAAACAGACACAAAACACCACAAAAGTGTAAAAAATTACTAAAAACAGACGCAAAACACCATAAAAACGTGACAAAACGACTAAAAACAGACGCAAAACACCACAAAAAGTGAATAAACGACTCAAAACAGACGCAAAACACCACAAAAACGCCCCAAAGAAAGATGGAGGACAGGATCTTTCAGCAGATGATCTGTGTGTGAAGGTAAAGAGCTGTTTGTCACCGTGGCTGTAACCAAAGAATCAAACATGAGAAACACCACGACAACAACAAGGAGCTGCACTGGAAAGGCTCAACGTTACACATCTGGAGAGAAGGAAAACATGCACGTTTGCTTTGTCCCAGTTTTTAAATGTGGCCCACTGTGAGCTGGAGTTTGACACCGCTGGCCTAAATGATGTGTTATAATGAGCCATAGATCAAAAGAGTTTGGATGTTCCAGGTTTTCCACGTCGGCCATGTTGGCTAAACAGTGCTAGCTGCTAACTGATGCCATTCAGGTGACAGAGGCACAGGAGAGCCGTTGCGTCTTCTTCGGACGAGGTCGGGTGCAACTCAGACACGGTAGTTGAGGATGTTGTAGTGTCAAAGTTTCAAGCTATGCTCGTTTATTTAGCCAGGCATTGCTGTTGAGTTTTTCAAATGTATTTTTGGTGATTCGAGCACCACAAGAGTGTCATCTAGTGCCATTTTATGGTAAGGAAGACACGCATCTCTACAGCCAAAAGGATCCAGATCAGGGCTGCCCGACCGTGCTCCTGCAGAACCACTGTCCTGCATATTTTAGGTTTCTCCCTGCTCCAACACACCTGAGTCTAAAGATGTTCAAACCTGTCACGAGCTTCAGCTGCTTGATAACGAGCAGAGCATTAGATTCAGGTGTGTTAGAGCAGAGAGAAACCTGAAACATGCAGGACAGTGGCTCTCCAGGAGCAGGGTTGGGCAGCCCTGCTCTAGGGGAAACTCGAATCTCACTGGTCCTCACATACAGTATGTATCCTCTACAGTCCAGGGGGGTCAAAGTGATCCAGTAAAGAGTCGCTGTGGCTGCAGGTTTTCATTCCAACCAAGCAAGAACACACCTGACTCGACTTACTCCATCACCTGAACTGTCTTCACACGGTTGATTTGTTGGACCAGGTGTGTTTTTGATTGGTTGGAATGAAAACCTGCAGCCACACGGCCCTTTACTGGATCACTTTGACACCTATGCACTAGATCAGGGCTGCCCAACCCTGCTCCTGCAGAGCCACTGTCCTGCATGTTTAATGAGTCTAATGCTCTGCTTGTTATCCAGCAGCTGAAGCTCGTGACAGGTTTTAAAACCTTTAGACTCAGGTGTGTTGGAGCAGGGAGAAACCTAAAACATGCAGGACAGTGGCTCTGCAGGAGCAGGGTCGGGCAGCCCTGATCTAGAGTGAGCGATAGCACTACAGGTAAGAGGAAAAAGAGTTTGATTTTGGGTGAACTGTCCCTTTAAGGAGACCTTTGGGTGTCAAAGTGATCCAGTAAAGGGCCGTGTGGCTGCAGGTTTTCATTCCAACCAATCAAAAACACACCTGGTCCAACAAATCAACTGTGTGAAGACAGTTCAGGTGATTGCATGAGTCGAGTCAGGTGTGTTCAGCCACAAGGACCTTTACTGGATCACTTTGACACCCCATGTTTTACTGTAGGTCAGATGTTCATTGTACAGTTCATCTCTCTGGGTCGGTGTGATGAAGCCCTCCGCAGCTCACAGCCCTCGGACGGTCTACTCCTCACCACAGTCTCAAATTTGACTTTTGACCTTTTCGACTAAGCCGATTTTTACCTTTTCAGCTGCGTTTCAAACACCCACCTGTCGAAACCACGCAACATAGAGATGATCCCGTCCGGTCTAGACGTATTTTTGTGTTTAGATCGCACAACCTGGTCCAACTCTGGCCGTCTGTGGCTCCGCTGTTTAACTTGAGCACTTCTGAAAGAGTCGTTTATTGTAATCGGAGTCCAGCGAAGAGATTTACATATTTTTATGTCCCGTCCTGATTCCTAAAAAGAGATTTCTTGTACTGTATTTTTGCTGCATATATTTATGAATTGAGCGATGCTTCTGAATCCTTAGAGCTTTTATTTGTAAAAGGTTTATAATATATTGTGTCAGAGTGACGGTTTGAAGTGGAAGTCGGCCATGTTTTATAGGTATGCGGTGTGTGTGCATGTGTGTGTTTTACAGTGATCCATGCTCCTGACATCCGCTCGGCTTCTACTTCCCCAATAAACTCAACTGAGATGTGAACTGCCAGGATAAAGTGTTACCAAGTGTGTGATACGCTAGTCAGGTTAGCATCACGGTATTTTGATAGTGCTATAAGCTTGGATTTGTTTGTGTCAGGTTCAAACAACCGAAAACATCCAAAACACAACAAAACAGGAGTTCGATGTTTTACTCACAAGGAGAACGGACAGAGATGCGTTCAGTTACAACCTCCTGCCGCTCTGAAGCGCACTCTGCCGAGCCCTTTCTCTTTATTTCCTACACGATCTCACACCTGACGTGAGATTTGATCGTAGCTCCCGCTCACGTCCAAATTGATAAATGCCGACGTTTGCCAGGAAATGGTCGTACGCACGTTTTTTCTGCCGTACGTTCGTTTGATAAATGAGGGCCGGTGTGTACAGTGTGCGAATGTCATTCTAGATTCTAACTGTTTAAGGTCTCATCTCATCTTCAGCCTCTTATCCGGGGTCGGGTCGCGGGGGCAGCAGCTTTAGCAGGGGACCCCAAACTTCCCTTTCCCGGGCCACATTAACCAGCTCTAACTGGGGGATCCTGAGGCGTTCCCAGGCCAGTGTGGAGATCTAATCTCTCCACCTGGTCCTGGGTCTTCCCCGAGGCCTCCTCCCAGCTGGACGTGCCTGGAACACCTCCCTAGGGAGGCGCCCAGGGTTCATCCTTACCAGATGATCCTGAACCACCTCAACTGGCTCCTTTCAATGCTAAGGAGCAGCGGCTCTACTCCGAGTTCCTCACGGATGCTGAACTTCTCCCCCTCTCTCTAAGGGAGACTCCAGACCCCCTCCTGAGGAAACACATTTCGGCCGCTTGTACCCGCGACCTCGCTCTTTGGGTCCTGACCCAGCTTTCAGGACCACAGGTGAGGGTAGGAACCAGGACTGAGGGTAGATCCAGAGCTTTGCCTTCCTCAGGTCCTCTGCAGTGCGGTAGAGCGACTGCAGCTCCGCCCCCGCTGCTCCGATTCTCCGGTCAAACTCACGCTCCATCGTCCCCTCACTCGTGAACAAGATCCCGAGGTCCTTGAACTCCTTCACTTGGGGTAAGGACTGTGTAAGGTATCGGCTTGAATTGCAGAAGCCTGGCGGTAGCTTTACGGTAGCTGCACAGAGTTTAGCTGAGGACGTCTTGTCTTCACCCAAACTTCTGCTGCAGTTGGTGACGTCCAAACGAAGCTTCGTGAAGCTTCAGTTGGATGTCACAGAAGGAAGAGGTCCCTTCAGCGCGGAGAGGAGGAGAGACGACAGCGAACAGTAACTGTTTCATGCTCAGTGTTGTTGAAGGTGGACTTGGAAACATGTGAACACAGATCTTGGAGCTGTGATGATGAATGCTGAGGTGCGTTCCTGCAGAATAATAAGCGCAGGGCGGAGTGAAAGTGGAGCACGTCGTGAAGTTATACCGTACGATAGCCGCACACATTAAACACAGCTGTACACTCAGTGTTCGGGCTCCCCACCTGCTTCGACTCCTCTGTTTTACACACTCAGTTACTCCACAACGTTACTTTTAGTTTTTAGGAGAAAGCACTTTTAAAGTTCTTGAGCGTTGCTGACTTCCTCTCGTCTGGGTGAGTACAGAGGCTCACGCCACCATATTCTGTACAGCTATTACAGCTTTTCCTCACTAGCCTACTGTCATTTATTCTGCTTCTGTTTAGTTCTTAGTTTATTTGCCTTGAGTTCCAGTCATTTATTATTGCCAAATTAAAGGTCTGGTGGTGACATCTTCAATAAAGTGTGTGTCCTGAAACCTACTATGTGTGTGTGTATCTGTCTGCAACCATCAGACACTAACATGCCTATCCAGATTTCAGTTTGCAGGGACAACTTCCTGAGCAGGAACAGGTTTCCCACTGGTGACAGAAGACAGATTTGAGTGTGGCTCAACACGGTCGTCCTCCATCATCTCTGTGAAGAGAGTAGATACAGTTTAGGCCTGAAGTCAGAGGATCCGACCTCATCCAATGATTCAATGCAGCACAGAACACTCTCTGATGGAAGTTAGCATGGTAATCCAACACTGAGTAGACTTAGGGCGCACTCACACTGTCCTTCCGCACCGCGCCCCGTGCTTTAGGGTCCTTGTCCCCCCCTCCAGGCCCGTTTGTACTCACACTACCTGGGCCTTGGAGAATGCTTCTTGCTGCCTATACGTCATCACGCCGTAACACGTCACACGCATTGATGACGTCATGGCGATGCGTGGCTTTGTTTCCAGATCTTTCCGTAGACCTCGGAGTTTTTGTGCGTCTTGTCGACTGTTTTTGAATCTTTTCATCGACCAAATCTGCAGTAAACACTCCACCTCCGCATCACACCAACGTGAACCTTTCACCGCCATTGTTTGAAATGTCCACGCATGGTCCCTCCTTCTTTTTTCTACGTCCCAACAGGCGCACAGGAAATGACCTCAGAACCGCCGTAGGCCTCGTGCTCGTGCTCGTACATGTGCAAACGCGCTCTGCTAAAGCCCACCTCTCTCAGACGGGCCGTGGACGGCCAGCTGGCCGCAGTTATGCGCGGAGTGGTTGCACTCACACTGGTCAAACGCACTAGGCTTGACCGGAAAAAACTGTTTTGGCCCGGTGCGGAAGGACAGTGTGAGTGCGCTCTTAAAATCACCTGTGCTTTCATGTTATAACAGAACATGTAAGGAGCACACTGTCTTTATGTGAGCTCGGTGTTCTTTAGTGACTGCTCCTCAGTTAAATACAGTTACAAACTTTCTCCATCTGGTATGAACTGAAGCTTATTAAATGTTAATATTAATAATCCATCCATCCATCTTCAACCGCTTGTCCCTGTCGGGGTCATGGGGGGCTGGAGCCGATCCCAGCTGGGGTCCACCCTGGATAGGACTCCAGTGTGTCACAGGACACATAGAGACAGACAGAGAAAGACAAACATTCACATTCACACCTACGGGTGATTTAGAGTCATCAATGAACCGAACACCTGCACGTCTTTGGACTGTGGGAGGAAACCGGAGAACCCGGAGAAAACCCACGCAGACACGGGGACAACATGCAAACTCCACACAGAAGGACCCCAGCCGGGATTCAAACCAGGAACCCTCTCGCTGTGAGGAGACAGTGCTAATCACCAATATTAAAAATACTTAATACAATTACCAAAAGTTTGGATTGGAACGAAAAGCTATAGTCAGCCCTGAGTAGAGTCCGCCTCTCAGGTGTGTGTGTGTGTGTGACCCCAGCAGGCTCCACCAGAGGACGGTGAAGGCATGACCTGCCTTTCTCTGTCTCTGATTGGCTTAGCCTGATATCAACCAAAGCAGTCTCTCTCCTCATGCCTAAACCTAACCAACCCACCAAGGCAATGAGTGCTAGCCAATCAGAGCCAGAGTAGGGCGGCTCATGACTGTGGCGTCCTAGAAAAAGAGCACTTGCCCATCGGAGAGTATGACAGGCTGTAGGTAGCCTGCAAGACGAAATGCAGGGCCCTTTTGCTCGACTGCGTCGTGACAGATGGTAGTTAATCCAAGTGAAACTGAAAAAGGGGAACGCCAGCATCCTAAATACAAGCAAGATGAACAAATACAGGGTTGAACCCAAATATTCAGCACTACTTAGAAACACAACAAAAACAAACATTGTACTGCTGTTGCTTTAATAAAATGAAGCCTCTTATGAGTCTTTTCAGTGGTTTTTGCTCCACAACCATTGCAGAAAATAGAAGATGATCTAAATGATCAGCTAATGTTGGAGTGGATTTCATCGCTATGCCAGCACAGCCACATAAATCAGGATGCTAGAGTAGAAATACCAAATACCCTTAATGTAATGTGTGCATCTATGCCTTCGTAGCCCCGTCACTGAGTAGTTCTTTTCTTTTCTTCAGTTCACAGGTGCGCGTTAAGCAGGAGAATATGTGTCGATATGAAAAAAGCAGGTTTTATAGAAATGAACTGCATCGGATCCACACTTTTTTTCAGCTGAGTCAAAGTCTGACAAGATGGCGACTCCCAGAGGCGAGGACGATTAGATCCAGATGAGAGAACGGACCTCGATGGAGACGCTACGTCCATTATTTAAACAGTCTATGGCTTCAGCATGGCACGATTGCACATGTACGACCACGGGCATGGAACGCGGTCCTGGCGTCTATTTTATATGCGGCTGTTTCCCGTGACGGACATTTTACAAAATGGCCCGGATTTGGTTTGGAGAAAATATTCGAAAAGCAGTTGGACAAAACGCACAAAAACTCTACGGAACCCCTTTTCATAAACAAAGTGACGCACTGCGATGACGTCAATCAATTAATGCGCCGTATTACGACGTGACGGTGAATCAGCAAGAGTCAATTGTGCCGGTTTGAAGCATTGTGAGTGCAGGCCTGGGCCTGGGGACAATCACACCTCAAGTAGGTCGGGCTGCTGCCCTCCACAGTCCCCCTATCTTCCTCAAACTGTCGGTAACACATACACCCACACACACTTCACAAATGACACACTGTCCCTTTAATGTCACCTGTGGACCGAGTCTGTCCTGCAACCACACACAGTGCTACAACTGCATTACATGACAAATCAATGTTGTCTGCCTGTCAGCGTCTTTGAGACAAGTACACACACACACACACACACACACAGTGGCATAATGAGATGTCATTAGTGTCAATATGAACTAAGACAGAGTGAAATCCAACATGACTGCGGAGGACATGTGAGCTGATTCACATCAAACAGGATTAATGTCACACACACACACACACACACACACTGGTGTGATGAAGGTTAGACCACACAGGAGCTGTTAACATTAATCGGTAGCAAAGGTTTATTAGCGTCAGCTCATCATGTTGGTGACAAACACACAGTTATTAAACCGTGACATCAGCAGTTAAGGTCCAAACTACAGACACTACGGATCACATGCTTTCTATCAAGGCTTATGTTTTACAAATGTTTTCATTGTTCTGGGTCTGAAATCTTAGTTTTGGCTGAGATACATTAAGTGAAGCTCTGCTCACAGTTATTATCAGCATTACAGGAACATTGTCACCAGCTTGTTTGCAGCAGCAGAGGGCGCCACATCACCTTTAACAGGTGTCTGATTCATTTACACACATCCTTCTCATCATCACGCATCACAACAATAGCTCTTCAATACTCCCACTGCACTGTACGCATGCATGCGTTCATTAAAAGCATCTTATGTATTATGTATTGGTTTAGAGAGGTGTATTATGCTGCAGGTGGTTGAGCATGTCTTTACGTTCACCCCTGACCTTCACACTAACTCACTGATCCCAGCTGACCACAGGACATGTTCACTTCCAGGAACCAGAATCCCTTTGCAGGGCAGGTCTGCAGGAGGAGAAGGTTTGACGCCACATGGGGAATGTTTGGGTAGGGGGTTGCTTTTAAGCTGCAGTCGTGGATATTTCGTCCACCTAGTGGCAGAACCACTCCATGACAAGCTGTGTATATTTGAACAGGCAACATTTAAGCGCACATGGAGCCGAACGAGCATTCACTAAGGGTCATGTCTGCATCCACCTGAAGAATGTCTGTCCAAAAATCCTCTTTTAACGGGTTTGGTCTCCACCAACTCCTGATGAACTGTGTCTCTTTAAGCCTGTGAATGTTCTCATGTGTCCAGGTCGTCGTTCTCCTCAAAGCAATTTCAGTCAAAAGCAACTGGACTTGGTTATTTGTCTAGGAAGACGTTTCACCTCTGATCCAAGAGGCTTCATCAGTTCATGTACGCATCTGACCAGGACCAGGACCAGGACCAGGCTGGGACTGGACCAGGACCAGGACCAGGACCAGGCTGGGACTGGTCCAACTAACTGGTGTGAGATCCAGGTATTTAACCTCTCACAAGGCCGATGATGTCACTGGAACCCTTTGTGCTCCAAGTGCCAACGACCGTCGTTAGAGTGGCAGTCGTTGGTGGGCAGTTATTCATTTTCTTTTTCAAATATTTCATTTGATAGTCACACTTTTGATCCAATTAACCTAAAGTACCTACAGTTTATATCATAATGTGACCCAAACAGCAGATCTGTTGCACTTATGCGTAGATATACATGGATAAAAAGTAGTGCCAAAGCAAAGGGCCGTCTGACAGCAAGGTATAACAGTGCAAACATCCTAAATGTAGTTACACTTAAACCGATCCACATGTTTTAGGTGGGCCTGTTTTTAAGGTGATTAAAGTCGCAGCTACAGTTGAGTTTGTTTGACCAGTGGGAGTGCAACTCTACCAGCTTCCTGGCCCCGTCCTGAGAGGTGGGCTTCAGCCGAACCACAGCCACTTCCTGTTTGATCCAATCAGGAAGTACCAAAAACGTCAGTTCTCTGAGTGTCCACTAGGGGCAGGTTTCATAACAGAGCAGTTTCTCATTGAGCCCCATGTTAAACAGGCCGTTTACACAGCATCATTAAACCTGTGTAAGGCCTGGGACAAAAATGTTTAGTCTGTATGTTTAGGTCATATCTCCATGACAACACTGAGGGGGGGGCTAGTTTTTATTTTATTGGAGGTTAAAGTTAATTAGGGGCGTGGCCTCTTGGTTCATTTCAAGCCCCAGTGCATGAAAGACGCTTGTCTTCAGTTAGTCATGAGGTCAGAGTGATACGGCTGGTTAGTGAGTAAACACTCAGGCATGCTTTAGTCAGTCCTGTTAGCACACAGCACAGCAGGGTTTGTGTTTTTTCTGGATCTTTCTGATACCTGCTCCCAACTGTCTTTCCGTCTGCCTGTCTCCAACTCCCTCCACACGTCCCACGTTTCCGTTGGCTGAACTTCCTGGAGGATAACTGTTGCCCTCTTGCTGGACGTAGCGCTGCTTCTCCTTGGGGCTGTTGCCGTCGCCGTCTTCGTTGTCTTCGATGATGACCAGCTCTGCTTTCAGGGAGCCCTCAAACTCCTGAGCCTGCCCACTGTCGTACTCCGCCATCTGGAAGCCCATGAAGATGGCTGTGATTGGCTCGGTGGCCTCCATGGCGCCGAGGATGGTGTAAGGGGTATCGTCTCTGTAGAGGGGGGAGGGCACTCTGGCAGAGGGGGCGGGGCCACTGTACAGAGCAGTGGGTGTTGTTGCATCATGACTGTGATGGGAGGGCGGGCTGTAGCAATAGAGGTCTTCTTCATCCACGCTGATGTAATCACTGAGAGGAATATCATTGGCTGGAGTGTAGCAGAGCTGCGGTTGGTAGGCAGACACTGCTTCCTGGTCATGTGATCTTGGAGGAGGGCAGCCATTGGCTCGGCCTCCATTGAGCACACTTTGGCTTCTGATGATGCTGCTGGTGCGGTGGCTTGCAGGCCCAACTTCCTGAACACTGCGACAGTTTCTCAGCTGGCACAAACCGTAATGAAGATCTTTCTGGTTGCCATAGTGATGTCCCACCCCGTTGTGGCTTCTGAGGCGTTGACCTTCCCTCAGGTTGCTTTGGTTATTCCTCTCTTCCTGCTGTCTGTAATGGCTCTCCTGGTGACCATAGCGATGCTCTAACCCTGGTTGTCTCTGCCAGTCTCTGAAGTCTTTCTCGGTGACGTTGTGTCTGAGGAGGTGGTTCCCGTAAAGTCCTCGCTGGTCAACCTCCCCCACTCCGTCTCTCTCATCTCGGTGGTTGTAAAAGCAATGCTTCTCTCTTCTGCTGTGATTTTGGAGGTAGTTTGGGTGGTTTACTTGCCGATGCACTGCGGCGCTTCTCAGCAAATGTTCCACCTCATTGGCTGACAGCTCAGACACACAGCTCTGGTCATGTGAGCCCTAAAGGTGGACAGGAATATGGGTCATTATGAGGAGAGCACAGTAAAAAGGGTAACGGCAAAGGGCAGACAATCCTGGGGAAATGAAATAGTTAGGGGGAACACTTAGGGCAGTCCAGTTTACAGTTACTCTAGGTCATTTTATGTCACCTATTTCGTTGCATTGCTACGCCGATGATGCACAGCTTTATACGTTGGTTGGTGTTGGTTGATTTGCAAAAGACAAAGAGCTGAAAGGCCGACCGAGGAACAGTTTTCTCCCGTCATAAGTCTCTGCTCTACTTTCTAAAATGGTAACAGTAAAAGTAGTAACGTGTTTGCTTTATCATGCCAACCGCTGCCCCCCACTGGGCAGCCGTCGTAAGTGCAACACAAATCTCTAAAAACCAAGATGGCCGACGGACAAGACAGAAACCTGCCAGAAACACTGAGCAGCTCAGGAAATATCTGCCAAACCTTCTACAGTAGAAGACCCTGGTAGGTAAATACAATTTGCTGCCATCTAGTAACATCTAAGGAGTCATATAATTGTGTTGTTTTATCTTCTGTCCACTAAATTGAACATCATGCATCGCTGGCTAGGTGTAGTTCTTAAAAAATACTTCATCTGCATGACCTTTTAGGGCTGTAAATCAATTGATACATGTTATTTGAATGTAGCTTTCAGTGTTTGTATGAACAATATTTTGTGCAGAGTAGTTTCATTATGAGTGTCTTCATATTTGGTGCAGTGGGTGATAAAAAATGGCCGACAGGAGAGTGGAGCAAACACCATCTGAGTCAAATGAGGATGATGCTGGTGGCATCTGCCAGAAAAAGAAGGATTAGCAAATGCTAGCTGTCGTGACAGTGGAGCTGAGGATGCTCACACGGTATATGTTAAAATATGTGAATATTGTGAATTAGTTTAACAGCAAAAGATATCGAATATTTTATAGTTTTCTCAAAATATGCCATTAAAAAGTGTTTTCGCGCTGATATTTTGTGCTATTTTAATGTTTTTGATTGTTTTGAAAACCCCTACATAAATAAATGTTAACATTACTGAATACCTCTCGTGAATTCAAGGCATAAACACATTTCCTGCCGTCGTCGTAAACCTTGAGCCCGGTGTGTTGGTTCAACTCTTCAGGAGAAACTGCTGCAGTAGAAAGAACGGTGCTCTTCCCAGTCAACAGGTTTTTAGTGACATTGATCTCCATGGCGAACAGACCTGGGGCACAGAAAGAAGAGTCTAAGAAGTAAGAAATCTCATATTTGTACACATGATTACTGTAGTTAAGGGGTTTCCCATGAAGCAATGACCATTATAAAAGCTCTGATCCCCATTTTTGAAGATGCACCCTCGACTGGAATGGTGTTCAACAATGAAATGTTCGTGTCAAGCCTAGTGCGTTTGACCAGTGTGAGTGCACCCGCTCCGCACATAGCTGCGGCCAGCTGGCCGTCCACGGCCCGTCTGAGAGAGGTGGATTTTTGTAGAGCGCGTTTGCACATGTACGAGCACGAGCGTGCGCATGTGTACGAGCACGAGCGTGATGCGGAGGTGGAGTGTTTACTGCAGATTTGGTCGATGAAAAGATTCAAAAACAGTCGACAAGACGCACAAAAACTCAGAGGTCTACGGAAAGATCTGGAAACAAAGCCACGCATCACCACGACGTCATCAATGCGTGTGACGTGTTACGGCGTGATGACGTATAGGCAGCAAGAAGCATTCTCCGAGGCCCAGGTAGTGTGAGTACAAACGGGCCTGGAGGGGGGGACAAGGACCTTAAAGCCCGGGGCACGGGACGGAGGAACAGTGTGAGTGCGCCCTAAATTACTCGTACAAGCCACTGAAGAAGCAATCTGTGCTTTGAATGACTCTACAGGGACGTGTGAAAGTGATCACTCACTCTTTCTTGCTGTGTTTGGTTCAGAGTGTCTGTTGTCTGGAGGAGAGAGGGATTCTGGGACGTCCCGGTTCACTGTGGCCGCCTGTCGTGTCTCTGTGGGACAGACAACAGAACTGTTAACACACACATTCAACTTTGGTGTTGGCGTAAAAACATTCACATGATGTCAGGACTCACCAGGAACAAAGCTGTCCTGGGCCTCCTACAGGAGACACGAGTCAGTTAATGCGACGTAATGAAAGCACGTGAGTACAGCTGTGTGTGTGTATGTGTGTGTGTGTGTGTGTGTACCTTGATAATGTCCCCTGGACTCTTCTCCACAGCCTTCAGTCTGTTGAGGATGAAACTCTCTTTGGTAGAAATCATAGACTCCTTTCTCTCCAGAGACTCCACCTCCTTCTCTATCCTAATGGGTCAGAGGACACAGAGCACGTTCAGTGTGTGTGTGTGTGTGTGTGTGTGTGTGTCTGTGTGTGTCTGTGTGTGTCTGTCTGTCTGTCTGTCTCTGCGTGTGTCTGTTTGTGTGTGTGCTGTACCTGTGGATGGAGAGCTGCAGTGCTCTGGTCTGCTGCTGGTCAGACAGCAGGTTCTGTTGCTGTAGGGAGCCTGTTGCATTGTGGGTAGCTGAGTCCTGTAGCAGCCACTGTTCTCTCAGAGCTTTTTTCTGATTATTGCAGAGAACAGAACAAAGTTCAGTAAAGACTCATCTATGTTCTACATTAGATACGCACATGGATACGGACGGAGCCTTCTGTCTGTACTCTGCGGACCGAACGTTGCAGTACCACGTGAGATCGTGGGGGCAGTGTCGGGCACGGGAAACAAAAAGTGGCGTGAATATCAGGAGCGAGCGAGTCATCAAAAGCCCTGACGGACATCCTGAAACACTGAAAGAGACGTCGGTCGTCATTTTGTCTCATCTGTCCACACTCTGGGACGTCTTAAGTGTCTCACAGACCACCGTCGTCTACAACGCTGCCGCCATTTTGCCTCCTTCTCCACAGACGCAGCATCGTTATCTCCTCCTTCGTCGCCATGTTTGTTGTCATAAACCTTTTAATCTGAACGACGCCCTCTAGAGGATGTTTTGCTCAACGTCCATTCCAACGTTAGAGGACGCAGGAAAGCACGAGGGCAGTGAGGATTAGAGCGTTGTCTCTTTACTCATGAAATGGGAAAAGAGACGAGCCTCAACATGGATTCAGTTCAGAACGACACCTACAGCTGTCAGCGGGTGTCATTTCCTCTGATCATGTAGTCAGACAGTTCATGGCTTTCCTAAACTTCTTAGACATCAAATTCAAGAATTACCGCCTTGTCTCCGCAACCAGTCGGATGCAGTTCACATCCAAGCTCCTGTCACAGTGGTCGCTGTTGCAGAAGCATGCAAACACACCACTATGTGCATATGTTGTTACGTTGGAGTGGAAGAGTCAAAAGACTGAAGATCTCATCTCATCTTCAGCCTCTTATCCTGGATCAGGTCTCGGGGGCAGCAGCTTTAGCAGGGGACCCCAAACTTCCCTTCCCCGGGCCACATTAACCAGCTCTAACTGGGGGATCCTGAGGCGTTCCCAGGCCAGTGTGGAGATCTAATCTCTCCACCTGGTCCTGGGTCTTCCCCGAGGCCTCCTCCCAGCTGGACGTGCCTGGAACACCTCCCTAGGGAGGCGCCCAGGGTTCATCCTTACCAGATGATCCTGAACCACCTCAACTGGCTCCTTTCAACGCAAAGGAGCAGCGGCTCTACTCCGAGTTCCTCACGGATGCTGAACTTATCCCCCTCTCTCTAAGGGAGACTCCAGACCCCCTCCTGAGGAAACACATTTCACACGCTTGGACCCGCGACCTCGTATATAAATAGAAGCACTTTTAATGACCTATGTCTATTTCCAAAAACGCTCGAGGCCTGTTGTTGTGTGGGTCCCTCGCGTTGACTCCAACACCTGCCACGGGAACAAGACCTCTATGAACGTTCGTGTACAGAGCGATTCAGGCTAATGAAAGATAACCCCGGTTGTTTAGCACACAGCTCATCAGGCGTCACTGCTGACTATTTAGTGACACCATGTTTGAGTGTAAGTGAGTTTGCGTGAACCTTCAGATGCTGAAGCTTGAGTTTTTCTCGGTCCAGCTCCAGTTTCCTCTGCCTGATGTCTCCCTGGATGCGATGCTTCTCCTGTTCCGTTAAAGACACATGAGAGTTTGGGTTAGTTAACCGTGTCAGATGTTCATCGTAAGGATGATTGGGCAGATATTGAGCAGAGTGATGAGGCATTACAGTGATGGCCTGCAGCCTCTCTTTCAGCAGGTCACGCTCCTCCATGCTGCTGCTGCAGGAGAGAGAAGAGAGCGAGGACACAGTCAGAGCGTGAGCCACAGTCCTGTACTGAAATAAAGACGTATTGCATTGAAATACAATTGAACCAATCAAAGCCTAGCCAAACATGAAGAACAGCAGGTTAGGGCATCGATGAGTCAACTTTCCTGAGCTCCCGGACAGAATCTTAGGGCGCACTCCCACTGTGCCTCCGTCCCGTGCCCCGTGCTTTAGGGTCCTTGTCCCCCCCTCCAGGCCCGTTTGTACTCACACTACCTGGGCCTCGGAGAATGCTTCTTGCTGCCTATACGTCATCACGCCGTAACACGTCACACGCATTGATGACGTCATGGCGATGCGTGGCTTTGTTTCCAGATCTTTCCGTAGACCTCGGAGTTTTTGTGCGTCTTGTCGACTGTTTTTGAATCTTTTCATCGACCAAATCTGGAGTAAACACTCCACCTCCGCATCACACCAACGTCAACCTTTCACCGGGGGGGGACAAGTATGGGACAGTGTGAATGCGCCCTTAGTCAAATATATATGAGGTAGATTTAAGAATAAAGGTCAAATCAAATTCACGGAATCAGTTAAATGTAGAGGAAATGTAAAAGATTATTTTATTTAATTATTTTAAAGACATGTCCTAATGCCGAGCGTGGCTCATTGTGTGAAACACTGATTTAAACAGAGTTTGCATTGATGCTCTAATCATTGCTGTGTAATTGTGATCCTGCTGTCTGCTGATTTGTGACACCTGTTAACACTGATCCACTTATCCACGTGGGGATTGACTGAATTGTCTGATTAAACACCGACTGGCACGCTAAGAGAAGAACATTCAGGCGACAACGCTACAGTGGAAACACACAGATCCTCAGATACATTCTCGTGCAGCGGGATCACTAAGCGCGCTGTTTTGGCGCGGTGCGGAAGGACAGTGTGAGTGCGCCCTTAGTCTAAGTCTCCTTCGTTGTATTCGTTGACCCCAGTTGGAGCTCTTGGTGTAAAGAGAAGAGCTCACTGAGGGCCTACTAACACTGTCCTTCTGGCCGGGGCCAAAACCGTTTTTTCAGCTAAAGTCTAGTACCGTTAAGTAGTGTGAGCGCACCCGCTCCGCGCATAACTGCGGCCAGCGGGTCGTCCACGGCCCGCTTGAAAGAGGTGGGCTTTAGCGGAGCCGTTTGCACATGTACGAGCACGAGCATGCGCACGTGTACGAGCACGAGCACGAGCCCTACGGCAGTAGCGTTATGTCCGCCTGTTCGGACATGTAAATAGAAGGAGGGACCATGTGCGGACATTTAACAACAACAACAACAATGGCGGTGAAAGGTTCATGTTGGTGTGATGCGGAGGTGGAGTGTTTACTGCAGATTTGGTCGATGAAAAGATTCAAAAACAGTCGACAAGACGCACAAAAACTCAGAGGTCTACGGAAAGATTTGGAAACAAAGCCACACACACGCGATCAATGCGTGTGACGTGTTACGGCGTGATGGCGTATGACCAGCAAGAAGCATTCGCCGAGGCCCAGGCAGTGTTAGTACAAACGGTGCTGGGGCGCGGGGGGAGAGGGAGGGGGGACAAGTACCCTAAAGCCCGGGTCGCGGTCCGGAAGGACAGTGTGAGTGCGCTCTGAATGGTAAATCAGTGCTCCACCTTAAGTTGAACAGAGGGCTCCACCTAGTGGAAATACGCGAACGACGACCTCCATAACCTGCGCTCATTGTTGGTGTAAATACTGAGTTTTGCAGCCTCAGCATTGTGTGTCCTCCCTCTGTCAGTGTCCAGAGACACCTGTCCCTGATTTACAAGGCTCTCCTTTTACTACAGCTGCTCTGAGCGTGCATGTGTGTTTGTGTGTGTGTGTGTGTGAGTCTCCCCTTATGTCCACTCTCCCAGACTGGCTGTCTGCCACACGCAGTCATGTTTGGATCATTCCGGAAGCAGCCCTGTGTACCCACGAGTCCCCCCTTTACACACATGCCCGCTTTATGATCACTGCATGGAGTTTGGGGCAAAAACATGCAGTTTTTTGCATCCGTTATTAATGTTATGTTGTAATGTTATGTTGTAATGTTCTAAAATGATGTGTATGCAGTGTTGTGTTGTGTTGTGTCGTCAGCCATTGGACCCCACTTGACTATCACCCTGATATGACAACCTATGCATATACTGTACACCAGTTATATTATATCCTAACCCCCGTCTCATGATACGGATAGTTTGGCCACGTTCTTGCAGAGACACCGCCCTGCCGTCGATCGTCGTGGTCACATGATGTTGTATGTGTGCGTCTGTACCGGCTGCTGTATCGGAGGGATACCTGTGACCTCCTCTTCAGAGACACAGCTTCACTCTGGCTCTTTATAAACTGCTGCCTCAGATACGGTATTTATTTCCAGCTTGTCGGTGGGCTGTCTGCCGGCCGAGCTGCTGCTCTGTACGTTGTGTACCGCGGTGCCCTGTTTTAAATATTTGTTCATCCAAAAATACGACAAAGTCATCAATGAACCTAACACTTGCACTTCTTTGGACTGTGGGAGGAAGAACCCGGAGAAAACCCACACAGACAACATGCAAACTCCACACAGAAGGGCCCCAGTCGGGATTTGAACCTGGAACTCTCTTGCTGTGAGGCGACAGTGCTAACCACCACATCACCACCCTCCTATAAATCCAAATAAATGTTAAATATCGCACTCCCTCCCTCCAGAGTCTGCTGTATAGAGGCAAAGAGGCTGTGTGTTTAATAACGATGTGGCTCAGACGAGTTTATAGCGGGGTTCAAACAAGGGGGTCAGGGGGTGGAGGTTGTTCTGACACATTTACTGCTTCTATTGCACGCCACCATTTGACGAACTGTCATGATCGAAAGAACCAGGTCGCGGGTCCAAGCGTGTGAAATGTGTTTGCTCAGGAGGGGGTCTGGAGTCTCCCTTAGAGAGAGGGGGAGAAGTTCAGCATCCGTGAGGAACTCGGAGTAGAGCCGCTGCTCCTTAGCGTTGAAAGGAGCCAGTTGAGGTGGTTCAGGATCATCTGGTAAGGATGAACCCTGGGCGCCTCCCTAGGGAGGTGATCCAGGCACGTCCAGCTGGGAGGAGGCCTCGGGGAAGACCCAGGACCAGGTGGAGAGATTAGATCTCCACACTGGCCTGGGAACGCCTCAGGATCCCCCAGTTAGAGCTGGTTAATGTGGCCCGGGAAAGGGAAGTTTGGGGTCCCCTGCTGGAGCTGCTGCCCCCACGGACCCATTCATTGATTCATTGATGACTCTAAATCACCCGTAGGTGTGAATGGTTGTCTGTCTCTGTTCGTCTCTATGTGTCCTGTGATAGACTGGCGTCCTGTCCAGGGTGGACCCCGCCTCAGGCCCGATGTCCAGCCCCCGCGACCCCGACAGGGACAAGAGGATGAAGATGAATGAATGAATGTCTGTAATCGTTAAGACACAAGAGCCAGGACTCCATGGACGACCAACCTTGTCTATGGTTATCTAGCTTTACGCCCCCACAGGCTCAAAGGACCCCGCTCTCCCCTACCCCCTGAGCACGTCAGGTCTGCAGTCTGCTGAACAGACAGTGAGCTAACATGGTGCTGACCCACCGCCTCAGGTCAGTCCGGAGAAAAGGGTCCTGGATTCATTCTGCTCTAAATCCCCTTAACAAACCAGTCCACCCTCACTGAAGCAGCGAGGCTACGTGTTGTTCTGCCCTAACGCCCTCATAAAGAGGCATTCATCCTGTCAGCCTGAGGTGGGGGCTTAATCTGGCCCTCCTCCTCCAGTCCCTGTCAGTCACATAGCTCTTGGTTTACCCACTCAGTAGGCTCATGAGTGGGAGGGGAAACACATTTCACAACCAGCCTGTTAGCAATCAATGCGAATGTCTGACTTTGATCACTCCTACAAAATAAAAGCAGAGGAGAGCTCGTATCAGCCTGTCAGTCCGGTAACCAGTCGGTAAAGCAGCGGGCAAACGGAGCTAATCTGCTCATGAGCCTGCTAATCTGTGTAAACCATCTGCCTGCCAGCTACAGCACAGACGGGACGACCATGTGGGCTGTTCGCCATGTCTTTGGTACCGACTATCGACAAAACAAAAGTAATGAAGACATATGAACGGCAAAAAGAGTCAAAATGTAATTACAGATGCTGTGAATTACGAGAGGGTTCCTGGTTCGAATCCCTGCTGGGGCCCTTCTGTGTGGAGTTTGCATGTTGTCCCCGTGTCTGCGTGGGTTTTCTCCGGGTTCTCCGGTTTCCTCCCACAGTCCAAAGACGTGCAGGTGTTCGGTTCATTGATGACTCTAAATCACCCGTAGGTGTGAATGGTTGTCTGTCTCTGTTCGTCTCTATGTGTCCTGTGATAGACTGGCGTCCTGTCCAGGGTGGACCCCGCCTCATGCCCCATGTCAGCTTGGATCGACTCCAGCCCCCCACGACCCCGACAGGGACAAGAGGTACAGAGAAAACTAATGTTGCAGATATCAGTGATCACTACCCAGTCTTGATAACAGTATAGGTTATAACACAGGCTAACACAGCTAGCTTGTACTTGTACTAGTGTGTGTGAGCAAAGTCAACGAAGACGCGTCCACATGATAAACTGAAGGGTGTAAGGTGTCCCCCTTGTTGGGCTCACTAAACTCAAGACTCCTGCTGGACTGGGACAGGCAGAGAAACTGCAGCTTAACCCGAATTAAGGAATAATCTCCCCCTCTCTCTCTCTCTCTCTCTCTCTCTCTCTCTCTCTCTCTCTCTCTGTCATTTGTTCCAAAAACACTTTAAGTCTCATTGAATCCTCAGATATCGTGAGAAACGCGTCCGTTTCTGCATCAAAGCGTCTGTTTTCAGTGTCAGTCGTTCCTTTTTGTGAATTAATTATTAATTATTATTTATTTATGTGAAGTTTCATGATGATTTTAATATTTTCACCTCCATAAAAACGTGTTTTTGTCATTTTAACTTCACCAGTTTAGAGTTAAATGTGATGAAAAAGGGCGTTCTCTCTCTCTGTTTCTCCCTCTGTTTCTGTTTCTGTTTCTCTCTCTCTCTCTCTCTCTCTCTCTCTCTCTCTCTCTCTCTCTCTCTCTCTCTCTCTCTCTCTCTCTCTCTCTCCCGTAAATGTCTCCTGTTGTCCCTGGCAGAGAAAATTAATTTGCACCACAACAGAAACGACATGCAGGACGTGTGCAGCTGGCTTACCTCCTCTCTCGCGTCCGACGGTGGAGCCTCTGTCCCGCGGGGAGCTGGAGGACACAAGGCTGCAGGTGCCGGTGGGCGGGGCTCCATATGGGCGGGTCTATATGTGGGCGGGGCTCTGCGTGTGTCCCAGCTGAGTGACAGTTGGCTGTCAGCTCACAGCTAAATTAGGAGTTAAAAAAATTGGTGAGGTAAAAATTACTGCATTCAAGAGACTAATTATTCTGCATATTCTTCAGGTTTTAGTCCATGTATGAAAGGAATTTGTCAACATTACAACAGCTGAAAAAAGTCAGGTCCTACCGAGATTTGAACTCGGATCGCTGGATTCAGAGTCCAGAGTGCTAACCATTCGGCCAAAGATGGGGCAAAAGGGACTGCTTGGGGGGGAGGGAAAAAGAAGAGGGGAGGGGGAAGAGGGGGGAGAGAGAGGAGAGGAGAGAGAGGGAGAGAAGAGAGAGCGAGAGAGAAGAGGGAGGAGAGAGAGAGAGAGAGAGAGAGAGAGAGAGAGAGGGAGGAGAGAGAGAGAGATAATCATATACAATACATCTTTGTCCTATACCACGCGTGTTTTTCTTAGAAATAAAACATTGAGGGGTTGTTTCTCAGTGGCTTTTTATTGTTGAAATAACAACAGTGATAATAGACTCATGACTCATGACACAGCTCCGCTAAGTATGCAGGTGCATGCCGGGAAATGACGTTTAAAAAGGGTCATATACGCTGTGATATTGCCACTAAAACCTGTTTTAATGTCACACAAAGCTCATTGTATATTTTAATAAAGATTGAATTCCGATCCCAGTCACTTTAAATACCCTATTTGTTGTTTCTGATAACATGTAACAGTTAATAGTGTACTGCCTCGTCATTAACGTTACTGCCTAACTAACGTAAGGTAAATAACGTCAGCAAATAACTTTCCTGTAATGTGACATTGTGTAGATTTATTTTGTAAGTCAGTCATCACTTAATCCCCACCTCACATCACCACAGACCATGTTTGATCTTATAACAGTTGTTAACAACAGTGATAATACACAAAATAATAAAAGTCAATATGTTTCTCTTTGGCGTTTTATTGTTGGAATAACAACAGTGATAATACACAAAATAATACAAGTAAATATGTTTTTCAGTGGCTTTTTATTGTTGAAATAACAACAGTGATAATAGACTCATGACTCATGACACAGCTCCGCTAATTATGCAGGAAATGACGTTTCAAAAGGGTCATATACGCTGTGATTTTGCCACTAAAACATGTTTTAATGTCACACAAAGCTCATTTTATATTTTAATAAAGATTGAATTCCGATCCCACTCACTTTAAATACCCTATTTGTTGTTTCTGATAACATGTAACAGTTAATAGTGTACTGCCTCGTCATTAACGTTACTGCCTAACTAACGTAAGGTAAATAACGTCAGCAAATAACTTTCCTGTAATGTGACACTGTGTAGATTTATTTTGTAAGTCAGTCATCACTTAATCCCCACCTCACATCACCACAGACCATGTTTGATCTTATAACAGTTGTTAACAACAGTGATAATACACAAAATAATACAAGTAAATATGTTTTTCAGTGGCTTTTTATTGTTGAAATAACAACAGTGATAATACACAACATTATACAAGTAAATATGTTTTTCAGTGGCTTTTTATTGTTGGAATAACAACAGTGATAATACAGTGATAAAATAATAAAAGTAAATATGTTTTTCAGTGGCTTTTTATTGTTGGAATAACAACAGTGATAAAATAATAAAAGTAAATATGTTTCTAAGTGGCTTTTTATTGTTGGAATAACAACAGTGATAATACAGTCATAAAATAATAAAAGTAAATATGTTTCTAAGTGGCTTTTTATTGTTGGAATAACAACAGTGATAATACAGTCATAAAATAATAAAAGTAAATATGTTGTATGTATGTATAAAGTTATATAGAAAATAATAAAATGCTTTTAACAGTACTACAATATAATAGTTATCAGGTTGTGCAATAGCTGTACATTATAGATTAATAGCTGTATAATATAGTTTAATAATGTAGTATAGCAGTTTAATAAAATAGTTCAATAGTTGCATTAGTTTAACAGTGTAAAAGTTGTATAATGAAGTGCAATGGTGTGATTGTATAACTGTACAATAAAGTTTATAAAACATTTGCCAAAAAAACAAAAACTTTTGAAAAATTCAGTTAAATAACACTCAAACAATATTAAAACATGTATAGAAAAAAAATTGCTACTAGTGCTTGGCAGTGTTCTTTAAACAGACTTCCACTACTTATTGAGAGTGTCTTTCCATTCTGCTACAGTCTGTCCAGACGCTGGACAGTACCACTTCCCCTTTACCTGTGTATGACCAGTGCTCTTATTTTTAGACTGTCCACATGTTTTGCACTGGTAATGGTAATCTTCTTTGCGCAGACGTTTTTTTGGTGGCTCTCCTCTTGCCATACGCTCCTGGTCTTCAAGGGCTGCCTTTTGCAGTCTCCATTTTCGATGCCGACTTAAGTTGCCGGCAGACAGCTCTGATGTGGCTGCTTGTGGAGGTAGATAGGAGGCTGGAGGGTAGAATGGGTGTGGAGGAGTTGGTGGTGGCTGCCAGGACCAGGCAGGTGATGGGGCCGGAGGTGGGTTGCCCTGTGCAAATGTGGGCCAGTAAGGTGATGGGGCCGGAGGTGGGTTTCCCTGTGCAAATGGGGGCCAGGCAGGTGATGGGGCCGGAGGTGGGTAACCCTGCTGGTATTCAGAAGAACCAGGAGGACAGTAGTGTTCTATATCAGTTCTGACACTTCGGCGCTGACGTATAACTGCCTCGCCCTCCCGATTCTCTGGCTCCTGGAACTCTAGGACTTCATGTCCATGATGAACAGGTGAAGATGGAAGATCCCTAGCCTTTACCAGAGGATCTTTTGCTGCAGAGATGGTTTGGGGAAGCAGGGTTCCTTGCAGCAATGAGTCCCGATTTGCCCTCTGCTGTCTTTCGTGCAACCTAAAAATATAATAATGTAAAATTAATTCAACATGTATCTTATCAAGTGCAGCTAGGTGAGTGTAAGTGATAGTTAATGTTGGCAGCCAAACATGTATCTCACCAAGCAGACACTGTGGTGTTGTTGAGGGTGACCAGCGACAAGTTAGTCTGTTCTTGTATCTGCCGGCTGTCCTCAAGCAGTTGTTTGATGTGAGTGTAGGAGAGCACTATGGACTGCGGTATTGGCAAGGTTCTACCCTTGGCATCTTGTGGCCGATTTCTGGCAAGCCTATACTGCTTCGAGAGCCTGATGCAGACACATTCTGACACTCTGTTCAGATCAGGTCTCTGTGCAGCCTGGCCATGGGTCATAAATAATCTGTAAAGGAAAAGAGGATGTAATCAGTATTAAACCACATACATTTCCAACACTGATCATTTGTTAAACATAGGTACTGTGTTACAGTATCATTCTTTTAGTATTTATAGTGTATCTGTTGCCAAAGAGTCTTATTAAGACATATAGAACATGACTCTGCTTCTGTGAAATACCACTGACTTTAACATTTGATAACGATTAATATGATAGATGTGTAGTACATAGTGTGTATATCTTCTACAGTGTTCACCTTTCAGATGCTTGTTGACCAGGGGCAGAGCCGCTTCTTTTTCTGGAAGCCCTCCATGACCCTGTCAAGGTAGTCTTCTTTGACGGCATCTTGTCCATTGGGCAAAGGAAAGAATACAGCCGCACAATATCAGTAGCCTCTCTTGTTGAGAGTGCTGTTATTGTGAAGTTGAGGTTGAGCAGGTAGTCAGCTAAGGTTTCCACTTTCTCCCATCCTGGAACACCTCTTGTGTCACATCGCTCCTCCTGAAAAGAATTAGAACAGATACATTTTTATTGGTCATATCAATTTTGAGCCCACAGAGGCAAATTGTAATATCGGGGCAAAAATAGTTTACACTTTAGCTGTCTTACGTCTGCAGGGCTGCTCTGTGTAGGGGAGGCTGACGGCGGTCTTTCAGCTGAGCTGCTCGGTGTAGCAGGCGCTGATGGCAGCCACCAGGTATTGGCTGACATGTCGGGACTTTGGCACACACCTCGGTCAAAATTGGGCTCCTGGAAATGAGGAGAAAACAGCAAAAAAGGATCACTTTATTATTTAGTCCTTTTATTTCACCTATATGTATTTCAGGCTGGATTGAGTGTCCTTCTCAGAGACCTGATCAGAACAAATAGACTGGTAGGATATTGAAATAAGCAAACAAAAAAGACTTCGACCTAACCTCTGTGTAGAGGCAAATTCAAATCAAAACAACTGTCACAGCTTGTAAAAACATTATTTTGATTGGAAGGATAAAAATTACCCAAATAAATTGACACAGCCGTTTGTCACGGAACTTATCTTGAGAGCTCAAAGAATCGCACACTAATTTCAATAACTTTGCTGTATATTAATGTTTTAATGACAGATGATCATGAAGTGGATGATTACCTGAGGTGTGTCAGCTTTGGCACTTATCGTGTGGAAAAGCAACTCATCCTCCTGATCTTCTACCTGCAGGTCAGGCAAGATGTCCCCCAGTTCTTCATGCTGTTGAATACTGAGCAGGTCGCCTCTGTCTGACTGTGACAGCAAGTATTCAACAGCAATCGGCTCACCTGTTGGAGGGAGGGGGGGACAGCATTTTGAATTCACAAGAATAGAAATATCTACTCTAATGGTATGAGTGAAATGTGAACATTTGACTAAATTTGCAGTTGTAAGGACAAGTGTCTTACCAGTCGGTCTCCCGGGGGGAACAAACTCTGGTAATAGAGCACAGCCAAGGACTCTGTTGCTAAGGGCATTCAGGTTGGACATGAGACGGACATCATACATCCTCGTCTGGGATGCCCCTCTCATATCCAAAGCTTCATGCGCGCGGTCGACATTCCAGCGTGATGTGTCCTCGAGGATGCACATCTGGGAAAGTAATGAAATGGAAAATGTCCAGCCTCACACGTGTCTTCCACGGCCGAAACCACTCAAGTACTTGGGGTAAACCTGCACAAATGAAAAACAAAGCAATGATATGATGGAAGGAAAGGCATGGCAACTACACAGACAAGAGTGAACCGAACTTAAATAGACTCAGACAGGGGAGACAACAAGACACAGGTAAAACACTGTAGGGCAGGGCCAATAATCAAACAAGAGACAGCACATGGGAACACATAAGACAAGATACTACCAAAATAAAACACAAAATGTTTTTATACACTGTGGGATGTAATTGTGCTGTGTTTTACTCTTAGTTGTAATGCATAATTAAAATCCTGCACTAGAAGGTTTTCTATAAATGTCAATAGAGTAATACAATTGTACTGGAAAAGTCACACACCTTTCTCACTGCAACAGTCCCTGTCAACATAGATGACCTGTGGCTCTGACTCCCCTGCGTCCTCAGCGCTTGACAATACCCTGACACAGGTTGTCGAGTGCAGGTCCTTCACCAGTGGTGAGAACGCAGTTTAGGACCTGCCCACACTCATTGCTCACATTGGTCATACATGTGGCAGTGTCAGCTATGCCGCCAGCCACACTCCACTCTCTGTCAGCAGGCTTAATGACTGTAATAAACTCCTTCGGCAGAAAGCCAATCCAGTTTATCGCAGGTGGCCTCAGGTGAGTTATGGCAGGGGGCAGAGAAGGTGTGGGCTGCTGTGGAGCTGGAGCGTGGGCTTGTGTGGCTGCTGGGGATGGAGCACGGGCTTGTGTGGCTGCTGGGGATGGAGCGCGGGCTTGTGTGGCTGCTGGGGATGGAGCGCGGGCTTGTGTGGCTGCTGGGGATGGAGCGCGGGCTTGTGCAGGCTGCTGTGGAGCTGGTGGTGGGGAAGAATGGCCTTCTTCTATGTGCTGCAGCAGCCCAAGTGCCCTACTAACTCTTTTTCCACACTGCTCACAGGTCTCTTTAGCATGGAAATCAGAAAGGTGTTCAGTGAACAGTTCCACCTCAACAAACTGGCCACAGAGAGAGCAGCGTATTTGCTCTGGGGCAGATTGTGGCATTTTCACAGCTCTGAGGTCGCTCCTGGTAGCGGGGGCTGATGGCGGTCCAACAGCAGAGCTGCTGCTCTGTGCTGGTGTTGATCCTGTAGATGTCCTTGTCTGTTAAAAAGAAAAAAGACAAGAAAACCTTATTAATAGGTCTAAAATACTATTTGAACCTTACTGTTCAACAACTGTGGAGCCACGTGTTTGGTAAGTACATATATATATATAAACAGATGGGGAACAGTATAAACAGATGGGGAACAGTGTAAACAGATTGTAACGGGTTTGGTTGGGACCCAATAGCAGCACAAATACAGGCAGGTATCGTTGGTAACAAACTTTATCGGCTTTGGTGCAGGGAATAATCAGAGTCACGGCGCTGCAGGTAGCCACAGAGGAGACTGGAGTTACACTCACTCTGAAGAGCTGAACCAGGTAACCACCAGTTAGCCACAGGAGCCGACAGGCAGAATCCAGAAGGGGACAGGCGAGGATCGGGGTCAGGGACGGAAGGCTGAGGTGGTTTCCAGGCGATCGGTCAGGCAGGATAGTCAGAGGCAGGCTGGGTCGAAACCGGGAGATCAGGCAGAGTAAGAACAATCTGGCAATGAGTGAGTGTGGAGTTGGGGTTTAAATGCAGCCAGAGCAGAGAGCACAGGTGAGTGGAGTTGGCTTGATTAGGGGGGGGGGGGGGGGTGGGTGTGTCTGATTGGCAGATTGAAGCAGGTGCAGAGTGTGAAGCAGAGAGGAACTGTGACACAGATGGGGAACAGTATAGACAGTATAAACAGATGGGGAACAGTATAGACAGTATAAACAGATGGGGAACAGTATAAACAGATGGGGAACAGTATAAACAGTATAAACAGATGGGGAACAGTATAGACAGTATAAACAGATGGGGAACAGTATGAACAGATGTGGAACAGTATAAACAGATGGGGAACAGTATAGACAGTATAAACAGATGGGGAACAGTATAAACAGTATAAACAGATGGGGAACAGTATGAACAGTATAAACAGATGGGGAACAGTATGAACAGATGGGGAACAGTATAGACAGTATAAATAGATGGGGAACAGTATGAACAGTATAAACAGATGGGGAACAGTATGAACAGATGGGGAACAGTATAGACAGTATAAACAGATGGGGAACAGTATGAACAGATGGGGAACAGTATGAACAGTATAAACAGATGGGGAACAGTATAAACAGATGGGGAACAGTATAAACAGTATAAACAGATGGGGAACAGTATGAACAGTATAAACAGATGGGGAACAGTATGAACAGATGGGGAACAGTATAGACAGTATAAATAGATGGGGAACAGTATAGACAGTATAAACAGATGGGGAACAGTATAGACAGTATAAACAGATGGGGAACAGTATAAACAGTATAAACAGATGGGGAACAGTATGAACAGATGGGGAACAGTATAGACAGTATAAACAGATGGGGAACAGTATAAACAGATGGAGAACAGTATAAACAGATGGGGAACAGTATAAACAGATATATATATATATATATATATGAATACAGTGGCCACAACCTAGAGTTTTGGCGGTGGTATCGGCTGCTTTTAAAACGTCCAGTAACATAAAAAGGGCACACTGGTATTCATAGTGATAAAATAAGGTAACTTTGAGTTACGTACAGTTGTAGTTATAAACCGTGTCGCTGTAAGTAGCATATGAACCGTTGCTACCACCGCTAATAACGTATACGTTTATTCAGAGACGTTAACCGAAGGAGAAAAGCTCCTTGTCCTATATCAAATGAATACATTAAGTGTACACATCACTCACCTTGTGGTATCCACATCTGCAGGGTATGTCCTTGCCGAAAATGTCTCGGTGTCGGACGGGAACGTTGAATGCCGGCGTTAGCGGGCAGTCGTCGATGACTTTAATCGCCGTCTTCCACTTCTTCGCTCCCGGCTTCTTACCTGTTGTGAACCGTTAAGGCCCCTGGGCATACTGGAACATAATTCCTGCCCAGTACGAGTCCGGTTGACCTGTCTTAGTCATTTTTTTAGCGAGAACGATACTGCGGTTTGAAAAACAACATGCCGCGGCCCTAACTTGAACGTTGGCTTTCCCCGCCCCTTTCCCCGCCCCCTCCTTTTCCCCCGTCTTTGCCCCGTCTCTTTGCCCCTGCTTTGCCCTGTGTCTTTGCCCCATGTCTTCGCCCCGCCCCCTTTGTCCCCAGTTGCTAGGAACGGGGTCGCTAAAGTGTTCGGACGTGTGTGGGATGTGTTCGGACGTGTGTGGAGCTGTTATGAAGGCGATAGGACATAGTTAGGACCTGTGAGGACCGCGGAGGCAGTCCAGTTGCTGGAGGTGACACCATAAGATGGGGCAAAAGGGACTGCTTGGGGGGGAGGGAAAAAGAAGAGGGGAGGGGGAAGAGGGGGGAGAGAGAGGAGAGGAGAGAGAGGGAGAGAAGAGAGAGCGAGAGAGAAGAGGGAGGAGAGAGAGAGAGAGAGAGAGAGAGAGAGAGAGAGGGAGGAGAGAGAGAGAGATAATCATATACAATACATCTTTGTCCTATACCACGCGTGTTTTTCTTAGAAATAAAACATTGAGGGGTTGTTTCTCAGTGGCTTTTTATTGTTGAAATAACAACAGTGATAATAGACTCATGACTCATGACACAGCTCCGCTAAGTATGCAGGTGCATGCCGGGAAATGACGTTTAAAAAGGGTCATATACGCTGTGATATTGCCACTAAAACCTGTTTTAATGTCACACAAAGCTCATTGTATATTTTAATAAAGATTGAATTCCGATCCCAGTCACTTTAAATACCCTATTTGTTGTTTCTGATAACATGTAACAGTTAATAGTGTACTGCCTCGTCATTAACGTTACTGCCTAACTAACGTAAGGTAAATAACGTCAGCAAATAACTTTCCTGTAATGTGACATTGTGTAGATTTATTTTGTAAGTCAGTCATCACTTAATCCCCACCTCACATCACCACAGACCATGTTTGATCTTATAACAGTTGTTAACAACAGTGATAATACACAAAATAATAAAAGTCAATATGTTTCTCTTTGGCGTTTTATTGTTGGAATAACAACAGTGATAATACACAAAATAATACAAGTAAATATGTTTTTCAGTGGCTTTTTATTGTTGAAATAACAACAGTGATAATAGACTCATGACTCATGACACAGCTCCGCTAATTATGCAGGAAATGACGTTTCAAAAGGGTCATATACGCTGTGATTTTGCCACTAAAACATGTTTTAATGTCACACAAAGCTCATTTTATATTTTAATAAAGATTGAATTCCGATCCCACTCACTTTAAATACCCTATTTGTTGTTTCTGATAACATGTAACAGTTAATAGTGTACTGCCTCGTCATTAACGTTACTGCCTAACTAACGTAAGGTAAATAACGTCAGCAAATAACTTTCCTGTAATGTGACACTGTGTAGATTTATTTTGTAAGTCAGTCATCACTTAATCCCCACCTCACATCACCACAGACCATGTTTGATCTTATAACAGTTGTTAACAACAGTGATAATACACAAAATAATACAAGTAAATATGTTTTTCAGTGGCTTTTTATTGTTGAAATAACAACAGTGATAATACACAACATTATACAAGTAAATATGTTTTTCAGTGGCTTTTTATTGTTGGAATAACAACAGTGATAATACAGTGATAAAATAATAAAAGTAAATATGTTTTTCAGTGGCTTTTTATTGTTGGAATAACAACAGTGATAAAATAATAAAAGTAAATATGTTTCTAAGTGGCTTTTTATTGTTGGAATAACAACAGTGATAATACAGTCATAAAATAATAAAAGTAAATATGTTTCTAAGTGGCTTTTTATTGTTGGAATAACAACAGTGATAATACAGTCATAAAATAATAAAAGTAAATATGTTTTTCAGTGGCTTTTTATTGTTGGAATAACAACAGTGATAAAATAATAAAAGTAAATATGTTTCTAAGTGGCTTTTTATTGTTGGAATAACAACAGTGATAATACAGTCATAAAATAATAAAAGTAAATATGTTTCTAAGTGGCTTTTTATTGTTGGAATAACAACAGTGATAATACAGTCATAAAATAATAAAAGTAAATATGTTGTATGTATGTATAAAGTTATATAGAAAATAATAAAATGCTTTTAACAGTACTACAATATAATAGTTATCAGGTTGTGCAATAGCTGTACATTATAGATTAATAGCTGTATAATATAGTTTAATAATGTAGTATAGCAGTTTAATAAAATAGTTCAATAGTTGCATTAGTTTAACAGTGTAAAAGTTGTATAATGAAGTGCAATGGTGTGATTGTATAACTGTACAATAAAGTTTATAAAACATTTGCCAAAAAAACAAAAACTTTTGAAAAATTCAGTTAAATAACACTCAAACAATATTAAAACATGTATAGAAAAAAAATTGCTACTAGTGCTTGGCAGTGTTCTTTAAACAGACTTCCACTACTTATTGAGAGTGTCTTTCCATTCTGCTACAGTCTGTCCAGACGCTGGACAGTACCACTTCCCCTTTACCTGTGTATGACCAGTGCTCTTATTTTTAGACTGTCCACATGTTTTGCACTGGTAATGGTAATCTTCTTTGCGCAGACGTTTTTTTGGTGGCTCTCCTCTTGCCATACGCTCCTGGTCTTCAAGGGCTGCCTTTTGCAGTCTCCATTTTCGATGCCGACTTAAGTTGCCGGCAGACAGCTCTGATGTGGCTGCTTGTGGAGGTAGATAGGAGGCTGGAGGGTAGAATGGGTGTGGAGGAGTTGGTGGTGGCTGCCAGGACCAGGCAGGTGATGGGGCCGGAGGTGGGTTGCCCTGTGCAAATGTGGGCCAGTAAGGTGATGGGGCCGGAGGTGGGTTTCCCTGTGCAAATGGGGGCCAGGCAGGTGATGGGGCCGGAGGTGGGTAACCCTGCTGGTATTCAGAAGAACCAGGAGGACAGTAGTGTTCTATATCAGTTCTGACACTTCGGCGCTGACGTATAACTGCCTCGCCCTCCCGATTCTCTGGCTCCTGGAACTCTAGGACTTCATGTCCATGATGAACAGGTGAAGATGGAAGATCCCTAGCCTTTACCAGAGGATCTTTTGCTGCAGAGATGGTTTGGGGAAGCAGGGTTCCTTGCAGCAATGAGTCCCGATTTGCCCTCTGCTGTCTTTCGTGCAACCTAAAAATATAATAATGTAAAATTAATTCAACATGTATCTTATCAAGTGCAGCTAGGTGAGTGTAAGTGATAGTTAATGTTGGCAGCCAAACATGTATCTCACCAAGCAGACACTGTGGTGTTGTTGAGGGTGACCAGCGACAAGTTAGTCTGTTCTTGTATCTGCCGGCTGTCCTCAAGCAGTTGTTTGATGTGAGTGTAGGAGAGCACTATGGACTGCGGTATTGGCAAGGTTCTACCCTTGGCATCTTGTGGCCGATTTCTGGCAAGCCTATACTGCTTCGAGAGCCTGATGCAGACACATTCTGACACTCTGTTCAGATCAGGTCTCTGTGCAGCCTGGCCATGGGTCATAAATAATCTGTAAAGGAAAAGAGGATGTAATCAGTATTAAACCACATACATTTCCAACACTGATCATTTGTTAAACATAGGTACTGTGTTACAGTATCATTCTTTTAGTATTTATAGTGTATCTGTTGCCAAAGAGTCTTATTAAGACATATAGAACATGACTCTGCTTCTGTGAAATACCACTGACTTTAACATTTGATAACGATTAATATGATAGATGTGTAGTACATAGTGTGTATATCTTCTACAGTGTTCACCTTTCAGATGCTTGTTGACCAGGGGCAGAGCCGCTTCTTTTTCTGGAAGCCCTCCATGACCCTGTCAAGGTAGTCTTCTTTGACGGCATCTTGTCCATTGGGCAAAGGAAAGAATACAGCCGCACAATATCAGTAGCCTCTCTTGTTGAGAGTGCTGTTATTGTGAAGTTGAGGTTGAGCAGGTAGTCAGCTAAGGTTTCCACTTTCTCCCATCCTGGAACACCTCTTGTGTCACATCGCTCCTCCTGAAAAGAATTAGAACAGATACATTTTTATTGGTCATATCAATTTTGAGCCCACAGAGGCAAATTGTAATATCGGGGCAAAAATAGTTTACACTTTAGCTGTCTTACGTCTGCAGGGCTGCTCTGTGTAGGGGAGGCTGACGGCGGTCTTTCAGCTGAGCTGCTCGGTGTAGCAGGCGCTGATGGCAGCCACCAGGTATTGGCTGACATGTCGGGACTTTGGCACACACCTCGGTCAAAATTGGGCTCCTGGAAATGAGGAGAAAACAGCAAAAAAGGATCACTTTATTATTTAGTCCTTTTATTTCACCTATATGTATTTCAGGCTGGATTGAGTGTCCTTCTCAGAGACCTGATCAGAACAAATAGACTGGTAGGATATTGAAATAAGCAAACAAAAAAGACTTCGACCTAACCTCTGTGTAGAGGCAAATTCAAATCAAAACAACTGTCACAGCTTGTAAAAACATTATTTTGATTGGAAGGATAAAAATTACCCAAATAAATTGACACAGCCGTTTGTCACGGAACTTATCTTGAGAGCTCAAAGAATCGCACACTAATTTCAATAACTTTGCTGTATATTAATGTTTTAATGACAGATGATCATGAAGTGGATGATTACCTGAGGTGTGTCAGCTTTGGCACTTATCGTGTGGAAAAGCAACTCATCCTCCTGATCTTCTACCTGCAGGTCAGGCAAGATGTCCCCCAGTTCTTCATGCTGTTGAATACTGAGCAGGTCGCCTCTGTCTGACTGTGACAGCAAGTATTCAACAGCAATCGGCTCACCTGTTGGAGGGAGGGGGGGACAGCATTTTGAATTCACAAGAATAGAAATATCTACTCTAATGGTATGAGTGAAATGTGAACATTTGACTAAATTTGCAGTTGTAAGGACAAGTGTCTTACCAGTCGGTCTCCCGGGGGGAACAAACTCTGGTAATAGAGCACAGCCAAGGACTCTGTTGCTAAGGGCATTCAGGTTGGACATGAGACGGACATCATACATCCTCGTCTGGGATGCCCCTCTCATATCCAAAGCTTCATGCGCGCGGTCGACATTCCAGCGTGATGTGTCCTCGAGGATGCACATCTGGGAAAGTAATGAAATGGAAAATGTCCAGCCTCACACGTGTCTTCCACGGCCGAAACCACTCAAGTACTTGGGGTAAACCTGCACAAATGAAAAACAAAGCAATGATATGATGGAAGGAAAGGCATGGCAACTACACAGACAAGAGTGAACCGAACTTAAATAGACTCAGACAGGGGAGACAACAAGACACAGGTAAAACACTGTAGGGCAGGGCCAATAATCAAACAAGAGACAGCACATGGGAACACATAAGACAAGATACTACCAAAATAAAACACAAAATGTTTTTATACACTGTGGGATGTAATTGTGCTGTGTTTTACTCTTAGTTGTAATGCATAATTAAAATCCTGCACTAGAAGGTTTTCTATAAATGTCAATAGAGTAATACAATTGTACTGGAAAAGTCACACACCTTTCTCACTGCAACAGTCCCTGTCAACATAGATGACCTGTGGCTCTGACTCCCCTGCGTCCTCAGCGCTTGACAATACCCTGACACAGGTTGTCGAGTGCAGGTCCTTCACCAGTGGTGAGAACGCAGTTTAGGACCTGCCCACACTCATTGCTCACATTGGTCATACATGTGGCAGTGTCAGCTATGCCGCCAGCCACACTCCACTCTCTGTCAGCAGGCTTAATGACTGTAATAAACTCCTTCGGCAGAAAGCCAATCCAGTTTATCGCAGGTGGCCTCAGGTGAGTTATGGCAGGGGGCAGAGAAGGTGTGGGCTGCTGTGGAGCTGGAGCGTGGGCTTGTGTGGCTGCTGGGGATGGAGCACGGGCTTGTGTGGCTGCTGGGGATGGAGCGCGGGCTTGTGTGGCTGCTGGGGATGGAGCGCGGGCTTGTGTGGCTGCTGGGGATGGAGCGCGGGCTTGTGCAGGCTGCTGTGGAGCTGGTGGTGGGGAAGAATGGCCTTCTTCTATGTGCTGCAGCAGCCCAAGTGCCCTACTAACTCTTTTTCCACACTGCTCACAGGTCTCTTTAGCATGGAAATCAGAAAGGTGTTCAGTGAACAGTTCCACCTCAACAAACTGGCCACAGAGAGAGCAGCGTATTTGCTCTGGGGCAGATTGTGGCATTTTCACAGCTCTGAGGTCGCTCCTGGTAGCGGGGGCTGATGGCGGTCCAACAGCAGAGCTGCTGCTCTGTGCTGGTGTTGATCCTGTAGATGTCCTTGTCTGTTAAAAAGAAAAAAGACAAGAAAACCTTATTAATAGGTCTAAAATACTATTTGAACCTTACTGTTCAACAACTGTGGAGCCACGTGTTTGGTAAGTACATATATATATATAAACAGATGGGGAACAGTATAAACAGATGGGGAACAGTGTAAACAGATTGTAACGGGTTTGGTTGGGACCCAATAGCAGCACAAATACAGGCAGGTATCGTTGGTAACAAACTTTATCGGCTTTGGTGCAGGGAATAATCAGAGTCACGGCGCTGCAGGTAGCCACAGAGGAGACTGGAGTTACACTCACTCTGAAGAGCTGAACCAGGTAACCACCAGTTAGCCACAGGAGCCGACAGGCAGAATCCAGAAGGGGACAGGCGAGGATCGGGGTCAGGGACGGAAGGCTGAGGTGGTTTCCAGGCGATCGGTCAGGCAGGATAGTCAGAGGCAGGCTGGGTCGAAACCGGGAGATCAGGCAGAGTAAGAACAATCTGGCAATGAGTGAGTGTGGAGTTGGGGTTTAAATGCAGCCAGAGCAGAGAGCACAGGTGAGTGGAGTTGGCTTGATTAGGGGGGGGGGGGGGGGTGGGTGTGTCTGATTGGCAGATTGAAGCAGGTGCAGAGTGTGAAGCAGAGAGGAACTGTGACACAGATGGGGAACAGTATAGACAGTATAAACAGATGGGGAACAGTATAGACAGTATAAACAGATGGGGAACAGTATAAACAGATGGGGAACAGTATAAACAGTATAAACAGATGGGGAACAGTATAGACAGTATAAACAGATGGGGAACAGTATGAACAGATGTGGAACAGTATAAACAGATGGGGAACAGTATAGACAGTATAAACAGATGGGGAACAGTATAAACAGTATAAACAGATGGGGAACAGTATGAACAGTATAAACAGATGGGGAACAGTATGAACAGATGGGGAACAGTATAGACAGTATAAATAGATGGGGAACAGTATGAACAGTATAAACAGATGGGGAACAGTATGAACAGATGGGGAACAGTATAGACAGTATAAACAGATGGGGAACAGTATGAACAGATGGGGAACAGTATGAACAGTATAAACAGATGGGGAACAGTATAAACAGATGGGGAACAGTATAAACAGTATAAACAGATGGGGAACAGTATGAACAGTATAAACAGATGGGGAACAGTATGAACAGATGGGGAACAGTATAGACAGTATAAATAGATGGGGAACAGTATAGACAGTATAAACAGATGGGGAACAGTATAGACAGTATAAACAGATGGGGAACAGTATAAACAGTATAAACAGATGGGGAACAGTATGAACAGATGGGGAACAGTATAGACAGTATAAACAGATGGGGAACAGTATAAACAGATGGAGAACAGTATAAACAGATGGGGAACAGTATAAACAGATATATATATATATATATATATGAATACAGTGGCCACAACCTAGAGTTTTGGCGGTGGTATCGGCTGCTTTTAAAACGTCCAGTAACATAAAAAGGGCACACTGGTATTCATAGTGATAAAATAAGGTAACTTTGAGTTACGTACAGTTGTAGTTATAAACCGTGTCGCTGTAAGTAGCATATGAACCGTTGCTACCACCGCTAATAACGTATACGTTTATTCAGAGACGTTAACCGAAGGAGAAAAGCTCCTTGTCCTATATCAAATGAATACATTAAGTGTACACATCACTCACCTTGTGGTATCCACATCTGCAGGGTATGTCCTTGCCGAAAATGTCTCGGTGTCGGACGGGAACGTTGAATGCCGGCGTTAGCGGGCAGTCGTCGATGACTTTAATCGCCGTCTTCCACTTCTTCGCTCCCGGCTTCTTACCTGTTGTGAACCGTTAAGGCCCCTGGGCATACTGGAACATAATTCCTGCCCAGTACGAGTCCGGTTGACCTGTCTTAGTCATTTTTTTAGCGAGAACGATACTGCGGTTTGAAAAACAACATGCCGCGGCCCTAACTTGAACGTTGGCTTTCCCCGCCCCTTTCCCCGCCCCCTCCTTTTCCCCCGTCTTTGCCCCGTCTCTTTGCCCCTGCTTTGCCCTGTGTCTTTGCCCCATGTCTTCGCCCCGCCCCCTTTGTCCCCAGTTGCTAGGAACGGGGTCGCTAAAGTGTTCGGACGTGTGTGGGATGTGTTCGGACGTGTGTGGAGCTGTTATGAAGGCGATAGGACATAGTTAGGACCTGTGAGGACCGCGGAGGCAGTCCAGTTGCTGGAGGTGACACCATAAGATGGGGCAAAAGGGACTGCTTGGGGGGGAGGGAAAAAGAAGAGGGGAGGGGGAAGAGGGGGGAGAGAGAGGAGAGGAGAGAGAGGGAGAGAAGAGAGAGCGAGAGAGAAGAGGGAGGAGAGAGAGAGAGAGAGAGAGAGAGAGAGAGAGAGGGAGGAGAGAGAGAGAGATAATCATATACAATACATCTTTGTCCTATACCACGCGTGTTTTTCTTAGAAATAAAACATTGAGGGGTTGTTTCTCAGTGGCTTTTTATTGTTGAAATAACAACAGTGATAATAGACTCATGACTCATGACACAGCTCCGCTAAGTATGCAGGTGCATGCCGGGAAATGACGTTTAAAAAGGGTCATATACGCTGTGATATTGCCACTAAAACCTGTTTTAATGTCACACAAAGCTCATTGTATATTTTAATAAAGATTGAATTCCGATCCCAGTCACTTTAAATACCCTATTTGTTGTTTCTGATAACATGTAACAGTTAATAGTGTACTGCCTCGTCATTAACGTTACTGCCTAACTAACGTAAGGTAAATAACGTCAGCAAATAACTTTCCTGTAATGTGACATTGTGTAGATTTATTTTGTAAGTCAGTCATCACTTAATCCCCACCTCACATCACCACAGACCATGTTTGATCTTATAACAGTTGTTAACAACAGTGATAATACACAAAATAATAAAAGTCAATATGTTTCTCTTTGGCGTTTTATTGTTGGAATAACAACAGTGATAATACACAAAATAATACAAGTAAATATGTTTTTCAGTGGCTTTTTATTGTTGAAATAACAACAGTGATAATAGACTCATGACTCATGACACAGCTCCGCTAATTATGCAGGAAATGACGTTTCAAAAGGGTCATATACGCTGTGATTTTGCCACTAAAACATGTTTTAATGTCACACAAAGCTCATTTTATATTTTAATAAAGATTGAATTCCGATCCCACTCACTTTAAATACCCTATTTGTTGTTTCTGATAACATGTAACAGTTAATAGTGTACTGCCTCGTCATTAACGTTACTGCCTAACTAACGTAAGGTAAATAACGTCAGCAAATAACTTTCCTGTAATGTGACACTGTGTAGATTTATTTTGTAAGTCAGTCATCACTTAATCCCCACCTCACATCACCACAGACCATGTTTGATCTTATAACAGTTGTTAACAACAGTGATAATACACAAAATAATACAAGTAAATATGTTTTTCAGTGGCTTTTTATTGTTGAAATAACAACAGTGATAATACACAACATTATACAAGTAAATATGTTTTTCAGTGGCTTTTTATTGTTGGAATAACAACAGTGATAATACAGTGATAAAATAATAAAAGTAAATATGTTTTTCAGTGGCTTTTTATTGTTGGAATAACAACAGTGATAAAATAATAAAAGTAAATATGTTTCTAAGTGGCTTTTTATTGTTGGAATAACAACAGTGATAATACAGTCATAAAATAATAAAAGTAAATATGTTTCTAAGTGGCTTTTTATTGTTGGAATAACAACAGTGATAATACAGTCATAAAATAATAAAAGTAAATATGTTGTATGTATGTATAAAGTTATATAGAAAATAATAAAATGCTTTTAACAGTACTACAATATAATAGTTATCAGGTTGTGCAATAGCTGTACATTATAGATTAATAGCTGTATAATATAGTTTAATAATGTAGTATAGCAGTTTAATAAAATAGTTCAATAGTTGCATTAGTTTAACAGTGTAAAAGTTGTATAATGAAGTGCAATGGTGTGATTGTATAACTGTACAATAAAGTTTATAAAACATTTGCCAAAAAAACAAAAACTTTTGAAAAATTCAGTTAAATAACACTCAAACAATATTAAAACATGTATAGAAAAAAAATTGCTACTAGTGCTTGGCAGTGTTCTTTAAACAGACTTCCACTACTTATTGAGAGTGTCTTTCCATTCTGCTACAGTCTGTCCAGACGCTGGACAGTACCACTTCCCCTTTACCTGTGTATGACCAGTGCTCTTATTTTTAGACTGTCCACATGTTTTGCACTGGTAATGGTAATCTTCTTTGCGCAGACGTTTTTTTGGTGGCTCTCCTCTTGCCATACGCTCCTGGTCTTCAAGGGCTGCCTTTTGCAGTCTCCATTTTCGATGCCGACTTAAGTTGCCGGCAGACAGCTCTGATGTGGCTGCTTGTGGAGGTAGATAGGAGGCTGGAGGGTAGAATGGGTGTGGAGGAGTTGGTGGTGGCTGCCAGGACCAGGCAGGTGATGGGGCCGGAGGTGGGTTGCCCTGTGCAAATGTGGGCCAGTAAGGTGATGGGGCCGGAGGTGGGTTTCCCTGTGCAAATGGGGGCCAGGCAGGTGATGGGGCCGGAGGTGGGTAACCCTGCTGGTATTCAGAAGAACCAGGAGGACAGTAGTGTTCTATATCAGTTCTGACACTTCGGCGCTGACGTATAACTGCCTCGCCCTCCCGATTCTCTGGCTCCTGGAACTCTAGGACTTCATGTCCATGATGAACAGGTGAAGATGGAAGATCCCTAGCCTTTACCAGAGGATCTTTTGCTGCAGAGATGGTTTGGGGAAGCAGGGTTCCTTGCAGCAATGAGTCCCGATTTGCCCTCTGCTGTCTTTCGTGCAACCTAAAAATATAATAATGTAAAATTAATTCAACATGTATCTTATCAAGTGCAGCTAGGTGAGTGTAAGTGATAGTTAATGTTGGCAGCCAAACATGTATCTCACCAAGCAGACACTGTGGTGTTGTTGAGGGTGACCAGCGACAAGTTAGTCTGTTCTTGTATCTGCCGGCTGTCCTCAAGCAGTTGTTTGATGTGAGTGTAGGAGAGCACTATGGACTGCGGTATTGGCAAGGTTCTACCCTTGGCATCTTGTGGCCGATTTCTGGCAAGCCTATACTGCTTCGAGAGCCTGATGCAGACACATTCTGACACTCTGTTCAGATCAGGTCTCTGTGCAGCCTGGCCATGGGTCATAAATAATCTGTAAAGGAAAAGAGGATGTAATCAGTATTAAACCACATACATTTCCAACACTGATCATTTGTTAAACATAGGTACTGTGTTACAGTATCATTCTTTTAGTATTTATAGTGTATCTGTTGCCAAAGAGTCTTATTAAGACATATAGAACATGACTCTGCTTCTGTGAAATACCACTGACTTTAACATTTGATAACGATTAATATGATAGATGTGTAGTACATAGTGTGTATATCTTCTACAGTGTTCACCTTTCAGATGCTTGTTGACCAGGGGCAGAGCCGCTTCTTTTTCTGGAAGCCCTCCATGACCCTGTCAAGGTAGTCTTCTTTGACGGCATCTTGTCCATTGGGCAAAGGAAAGAATACAGCCGCACAATATCAGTAGCCTCTCTTGTTGAGAGTGCTGTTATTGTGAAGTTGAGGTTGAGCAGGTAGTCAGCTAAGGTTTCCACTTTCTCCCATCCTGGAACACCTCTTGTGTCACATCGCTCCTCCTGAAAAGAATTAGAACAGATACATTTTTATTGGTCATATCAATTTTGAGCCCACAGAGGCAAATTGTAATATCGGGGCAAAAATAGTTTACACTTTAGCTGTCTTACGTCTGCAGGGCTGCTCTGTGTAGGGGAGGCTGACGGCGGTCTTTCAGCTGAGCTGCTCGGTGTAGCAGGCGCTGATGGCAGCCACCAGGTATTGGCTGACATGTCGGGACTTTGGCACACACCTCGGTCAAAATTGGGCTCCTGGAAATGAGGAGAAAACAGCAAAAAAGGATCACTTTATTATTTAGTCCTTTTATTTCACCTATATGTATTTCAGGCTGGATTGAGTGTCCTTCTCAGAGACCTGATCAGAACAAATAGACTGGTAGGATATTGAAATAAGCAAACAAAAAAGACTTCGACCTAACCTCTGTGTAGAGGCAAATTCAAATCAAAACAACTGTCACAGCTTGTAAAAACATTATTTTGATTGGAAGGATAAAAATTACCCAAATAAATTGACACAGCCGTTTGTCACGGAACTTATCTTGAGAGCTCAAAGAATCGCACACTAATTTCAATAACTTTGCTGTATATTAATGTTTTAATGACAGATGATCATGAAGTGGATGATTACCTGAGGTGTGTCAGCTTTGGCACTTATCGTGTGGAAAAGCAACTCATCCTCCTGATCTTCTACCTGCAGGTCAGGCAAGATGTCCCCCAGTTCTTCATGCTGTTGAATACTGAGCAGGTCGCCTCTGTCTGACTGTGACAGCAAGTATTCAACAGCAATCGGCTCACCTGTTGGAGGGAGGGGGGGACAGCATTTTGAATTCACAAGAATAGAAATATCTACTCTAATGGTATGAGTGAAATGTGAACATTTGACTAAATTTGCAGTTGTAAGGACAAGTGTCTTACCAGTCGGTCTCCCGGGGGGAACAAACTCTGGTAATAGAGCACAGCCAAGGACTCTGTTGCTAAGGGCATTCAGGTTGGACATGAGACGGACATCATACATCCTCGTCTGGGATGCCCCTCTCATATCCAAAGCTTCATGCGCGCGGTCGACATTCCAGCGTGATGTGTCCTCGAGGATGCACATCTGGGAAAGTAATGAAATGGAAAATGTCCAGCCTCACACGTGTCTTCCACGGCCGAAACCACTCAAGTACTTGGGGTAAACCTGCACAAATGAAAAACAAAGCAATGATATGATGGAAGGAAAGGCATGGCAACTACACAGACAAGAGTGAACCGAACTTAAATAGACTCAGACAGGGGAGACAACAAGACACAGGTAAAACACTGTAGGGCAGGGCCAATAATCAAACAAGAGACAGCACATGGGAACACATAAGACAAGATACTACCAAAATAAAACACAAAATGTTTTTATACACTGTGGGATGTAATTGTGCTGTGTTTTACTCTTAGTTGTAATGCATAATTAAAATCCTGCACTAGAAGGTTTTCTATAAATGTCAATAGAGTAATACAATTGTACTGGAAAAGTCACACACCTTTCTCACTGCAACAGTCCCTGTCAACATAGATGACCTGTGGCTCTGACTCCCCTGCGTCCTCAGCGCTTGACAATACCCTGACACAGGTTGTCGAGTGCAGGTCCTTCACCAGTGGTGAGAACGCAGTTTAGGACCTGCCCACACTCATTGCTCACATTGGTCATACATGTGGCAGTGTCAGCTATGCCGCCAGCCACACTCCACTCTCTGTCAGCAGGCTTAATGACTGTAATAAACTCCTTCGGCAGAAAGCCAATCCAGTTTATCGCAGGTGGCCTCAGGTGAGTTATGGCAGGGGGCAGAGAAGGTGTGGGCTGCTGTGGAGCTGGAGCGTGGGCTTGTGTGGCTGCTGGGGATGGAGCACGGGCTTGTGTGGCTGCTGGGGATGGAGCGCGGGCTTGTGTGGCTGCTGGGGATGGAGCGCGGGCTTGTGTGGCTGCTGGGGATGGAGCGCGGGCTTGTGCAGGCTGCTGTGGAGCTGGTGGTGGGGAAGAATGGCCTTCTTCTATGTGCTGCAGCAGCCCAAGTGCCCTACTAACTCTTTTTCCACACTGCTCACAGGTCTCTTTAGCATGGAAATCAGAAAGGTGTTCAGTGAACAGTTCCACCTCAACAAACTGGCCACAGAGAGAGCAGCGTATTTGCTCTGGGGCAGATTGTGGCATTTTCACAGCTCTGAGGTCGCTCCTGGTAGCGGGGGCTGATGGCGGTCCAACAGCAGAGCTGCTGCTCTGTGCTGGTGTTGATCCTGTAGATGTCCTTGTCTGTTAAAAAGAAAAAAGACAAGAAAACCTTATTAATAGGTCTAAAATACTATTTGAACCTTACTGTTCAACAACTGTGGAGCCACGTGTTTGGTAAGTACATATATATATATAAACAGATGGGGAACAGTATAAACAGATGGGGAACAGTGTAAACAGATTGTAACGGGTTTGGTTGGGACCCAATAGCAGCACAAATACAGGCAGGTATCGTTGGTAACAAACTTTATCGGCTTTGGTGCAGGGAATAATCAGAGTCACGGCGCTGCAGGTAGCCACAGAGGAGACTGGAGTTACACTCACTCTGAAGAGCTGAACCAGGTAACCACCAGTTAGCCACAGGAGCCGACAGGCAGAATCCAGAAGGGGACAGGCGAGGATCGGGGTCAGGGACGGAAGGCTGAGGTGGTTTCCAGGCGATCGGTCAGGCAGGATAGTCAGAGGCAGGCTGGGTCGAAACCGGGAGATCAGGCAGAGTAAGAACAATCTGGCAATGAGTGAGTGTGGAGTTGGGGTTTAAATGCAGCCAGAGCAGAGAGCACAGGTGAGTGGAGTTGGCTTGATTAGGGGGGGGGGGGGGGGTGGGTGTGTCTGATTGGCAGATTGAAGCAGGTGCAGAGTGTGAAGCAGAGAGGAACTGTGACACAGATGGGGAACAGTATAGACAGTATAAACAGATGGGGAACAGTATAGACAGTATAAACAGATGGGGAACAGTATAAACAGATGGGGAACAGTATAAACAGTATAAACAGATGGGGAACAGTATAGACAGTATAAACAGATGGGGAACAGTATGAACAGATGTGGAACAGTATAAACAGATGGGGAACAGTATAGACAGTATAAACAGATGGGGAACAGTATAAACAGTATAAACAGATGGGGAACAGTATGAACAGTATAAACAGATGGGGAACAGTATGAACAGATGGGGAACAGTATAGACAGTATAAATAGATGGGGAACAGTATGAACAGTATAAACAGATGGGGAACAGTATGAACAGATGGGGAACAGTATAGACAGTATAAACAGATGGGGAACAGTATGAACAGATGGGGAACAGTATGAACAGTATAAACAGATGGGGAACAGTATAAACAGATGGGGAACAGTATAAACAGTATAAACAGATGGGGAACAGTATGAACAGTATAAACAGATGGGGAACAGTATGAACAGATGGGGAACAGTATAGACAGTATAAATAGATGGGGAACAGTATAGACAGTATAAACAGATGGGGAACAGTATAGACAGTATAAACAGATGGGGAACAGTATAAACAGTATAAACAGATGGGGAACAGTATGAACAGATGGGGAACAGTATAGACAGTATAAACAGATGGGGAACAGTATAAACAGATGGAGAACAGTATAAACAGATGGGGAACAGTATAAACAGATATATATATATATATATATATGAATACAGTGGCCACAACCTAGAGTTTTGGCGGTGGTATCGGCTGCTTTTAAAACGTCCAGTAACATAAAAAGGGCACACTGGTATTCATAGTGATAAAATAAGGTAACTTTGAGTTACGTACAGTTGTAGTTATAAACCGTGTCGCTGTAAGTAGCATATGAACCGTTGCTACCACCGCTAATAACGTATACGTTTATTCAGAGACGTTAACCGAAGGAGAAAAGCTCCTTGTCCTATATCAAATGAATACATTAAGTGTACACATCACTCACCTTGTGGTATCCACATCTGCAGGGTATGTCCTTGCCGAAAATGTCTCGGTGTCGGACGGGAACGTTGAATGCCGGCGTTAGCGGGCAGTCGTCGATGACTTTAATCGCCGTCTTCCACTTCTTCGCTCCCGGCTTCTTACCTGTTGTGAACCGTTAAGGCCCCTGGGCATACTGGAACATAATTCCTGCCCAGTACGAGTCCGGTTGACCTGTCTTAGTCATTTTTTTAGCGAGAACGATACTGCGGTTTGAAAAACAACATGCCGCGGCCCTAACTTGAACGTTGGCTTTCCCCGCCCCTTTCCCCGCCCCCTCCTTTTCCCCCGTCTTTGCCCCGTCTCTTTGCCCCTGCTTTGCCCTGTGTCTTTGCCCCATGTCTTCGCCCCGCCCCCTTTGTCCCCAGTTGCTAGGAACGGGGTCGCTAAAGTGTTCGGACGTGTGTGGGATGTGTTCGGACGTGTGTGGAGCTGTTATGAAGGCGATAGGACATAGTTAGGACCTGTGAGGACCGCGGAGGCAGTCCAGTTGCTGGAGGTGACACCATAAGATGGGGCAAAAGGGACTGCTTGGGGGGGAGGGAAAAAGAAGAGGGGAGGGGGAAGAGGGGGGAGAGAGAGGAGAGGAGAGAGAGGGAGAGAAGAGAGAGCGAGAGAGAAGAGGGAGGAGAGAGAGAGAGAGAGAGAGAGAGAGAGAGAGAGGGAGGAGAGAGAGAGAGATAATCATATACAATACATCTTTGTCCTATACCACGCGTGTTTTTCTTAGAAATAAAACATTGAGGGGTTGTTTCTCAGTGGCTTTTTATTGTTGAAATAACAACAGTGATAATAGACTCATGACTCATGACACAGCTCCGCTAAGTATGCAGGTGCATGCCGGGAAATGACGTTTAAAAAGGGTCATATACGCTGTGATATTGCCACTAAAACCTGTTTTAATGTCACACAAAGCTCATTGTATATTTTAATAAAGATTGAATTCCGATCCCAGTCACTTTAAATACCCTATTTGTTGTTTCTGATAACATGTAACAGTTAATAGTGTACTGCCTCGTCATTAACGTTACTGCCTAACTAACGTAAGGTAAATAACGTCAGCAAATAACTTTCCTGTAATGTGACATTGTGTAGATTTATTTTGTAAGTCAGTCATCACTTAATCCCCACCTCACATCACCACAGACCATGTTTGATCTTATAACAGTTGTTAACAACAGTGATAATACACAAAATAATAAAAGTCAATATGTTTCTCTTTGGCGTTTTATTGTTGGAATAACAACAGTGATAATACACAAAATAATACAAGTAAATATGTTTTTCAGTGGCTTTTTATTGTTGAAATAACAACAGTGATAATAGACTCATGACTCATGACACAGCTCCGCTAATTATGCAGGAAATGACGTTTCAAAAGGGTCATATACGCTGTGATTTTGCCACTAAAACATGTTTTAATGTCACACAAAGCTCATTTTATATTTTAATAAAGATTGAATTCCGATCCCACTCACTTTAAATACCCTATTTGTTGTTTCTGATAACATGTAACAGTTAATAGTGTACTGCCTCGTCATTAACGTTACTGCCTAACTAACGTAAGGTAAATAACGTCAGCAAATAACTTTCCTGTAATGTGACACTGTGTAGATTTATTTTGTAAGTCAGTCATCACTTAATCCCCACCTCACATCACCACAGACCATGTTTGATCTTATAACAGTTGTTAACAACAGTGATAATACACAAAATAATACAAGTAAATATGTTTTTCAGTGGCTTTTTATTGTTGAAATAACAACAGTGATAATACACAACATTATACAAGTAAATATGTTTTTCAGTGGCTTTTTATTGTTGGAATAACAACAGTGATAATACAGTGATAAAATAATAAAAGTAAATATGTTTTTCAGTGGCTTTTTATTGTTGGAATAACAACAGTGATAAAATAATAAAAGTAAATATGTTTCTAAGTGGCTTTTTATTGTTGGAATAACAACAGTGATAATACAGTCATAAAATAATAAAAGTAAATATGTTTCTAAGTGGCTTTTTATTGTTGGAATAACAACAGTGATAATACAGTCATAAAATAATAAAAGTAAATATGTTGTATGTATGTATAAAGTTATATAGAAAATAATAAAATGCTTTTAACAGTACTACAATATAATAGTTATCAGGTTGTGCAATAGCTGTACATTATAGATTAATAGCTGTATAATATAGTTTAATAATGTAGTATAGCAGTTTAATAAAATAGTTCAATAGTTGCATTAGTTTAACAGTGTAAAAGTTGTATAATGAAGTGCAATGGTGTGATTGTATAACTGTACAATAAAGTTTATAAAACATTTGCCAAAAAAACAAAAACTTTTGAAAAATTCAGTTAAATAACACTCAAACAATATTAAAACATGTATAGAAAAAAAATTGCTACTAGTGCTTGGCAGTGTTCTTTAAACAGACTTCCACTACTTATTGAGAGTGTCTTTCCATTCTGCTACAGTCTGTCCAGACGCTGGACAGTACCACTTCCCCTTTACCTGTGTATGACCAGTGCTCTTATTTTTAGACTGTCCACATGTTTTGCACTGGTAATGGTAATCTTCTTTGCGCAGACGTTTTTTTGGTGGCTCTCCTCTTGCCATACGCTCCTGGTCTTCAAGGGCTGCCTTTTGCAGTCTCCATTTTCGATGCCGACTTAAGTTGCCGGCAGACAGCTCTGATGTGGCTGCTTGTGGAGGTAGATAGGAGGCTGGAGGGTAGAATGGGTGTGGAGGAGTTGGTGGTGGCTGCCAGGACCAGGCAGGTGATGGGGCCGGAGGTGGGTTGCCCTGTGCAAATGTGGGCCAGTAAGGTGATGGGGCCGGAGGTGGGTTTCCCTGTGCAAATGGGGGCCAGGCAGGTGATGGGGCCGGAGGTGGGTAACCCTGCTGGTATTCAGAAGAACCAGGAGGACAGTAGTGTTCTATATCAGTTCTGACACTTCGGCGCTGACGTATAACTGCCTCGCCCTCCCGATTCTCTGGCTCCTGGAACTCTAGGACTTCATGTCCATGATGAACAGGTGAAGATGGAAGATCCCTAGCCTTTACCAGAGGATCTTTTGCTGCAGAGATGGTTTGGGGAAGCAGGGTTCCTTGCAGCAATGAGTCCCGATTTGCCCTCTGCTGTCTTTCGTGCAACCTAAAAATATAATAATGTAAAATTAATTCAACATGTATCTTATCAAGTGCAGCTAGGTGAGTGTAAGTGATAGTTAATGTTGGCAGCCAAACATGTATCTCACCAAGCAGACACTGTGGTGTTGTTGAGGGTGACCAGCGACAAGTTAGTCTGTTCTTGTATCTGCCGGCTGTCCTCAAGCAGTTGTTTGATGTGAGTGTAGGAGAGCACTATGGACTGCGGTATTGGCAAGGTTCTACCCTTGGCATCTTGTGGCCGATTTCTGGCAAGCCTATACTGCTTCGAGAGCCTGATGCAGACACATTCTGACACTCTGTTCAGATCAGGTCTCTGTGCAGCCTGGCCATGGGTCATAAATAATCTGTAAAGGAAAAGAGGATGTAATCAGTATTAAACCACATACATTTCCAACACTGATCATTTGTTAAACATAGGTACTGTGTTACAGTATCATTCTTTTAGTATTTATAGTGTATCTGTTGCCAAAGAGTCTTATTAAGACATATAGAACATGACTCTGCTTCTGTGAAATACCACTGACTTTAACATTTGATAACGATTAATATGATAGATGTGTAGTACATAGTGTGTATATCTTCTACAGTGTTCACCTTTCAGATGCTTGTTGACCAGGGGCAGAGCCGCTTCTTTTTCTGGAAGCCCTCCATGACCCTGTCAAGGTAGTCTTCTTTGACGGCATCTTGTCCATTGGGCAAAGGAAAGAATACAGCCGCACAATATCAGTAGCCTCTCTTGTTGAGAGTGCTGTTATTGTGAAGTTGAGGTTGAGCAGGTAGTCAGCTAAGGTTTCCACTTTCTCCCATCCTGGAACACCTCTTGTGTCACATCGCTCCTCCTGAAAAGAATTAGAACAGATACATTTTTATTGGTCATATCAATTTTGAGCCCACAGAGGCAAATTGTAATATCGGGGCAAAAATAGTTTACACTTTAGCTGTCTTACGTCTGCAGGGCTGCTCTGTGTAGGGGAGGCTGACGGCGGTCTTTCAGCTGAGCTGCTCGGTGTAGCAGGCGCTGATGGCAGCCACCAGGTATTGGCTGACATGTCGGGACTTTGGCACACACCTCGGTCAAAATTGGGCTCCTGGAAATGAGGAGAAAACAGCAAAAAAGGATCACTTTATTATTTAGTCCTTTTATTTCACCTATATGTATTTCAGGCTGGATTGAGTGTCCTTCTCAGAGACCTGATCAGAACAAATAGACTGGTAGGATATTGAAATAAGCAAACAAAAAAGACTTCGACCTAACCTCTGTGTAGAGGCAAATTCAAATCAAAACAACTGTCACAGCTTGTAAAAACATTATTTTGATTGGAAGGATAAAAATTACCCAAATAAATTGACACAGCCGTTTGTCACGGAACTTATCTTGAGAGCTCAAAGAATCGCACACTAATTTCAATAACTTTGCTGTATATTAATGTTTTAATGACAGATGATCATGAAGTGGATGATTACCTGAGGTGTGTCAGCTTTGGCACTTATCGTGTGGAAAAGCAACTCATCCTCCTGATCTTCTACCTGCAGGTCAGGCAAGATGTCCCCCAGTTCTTCATGCTGTTGAATACTGAGCAGGTCGCCTCTGTCTGACTGTGACAGCAAGTATTCAACAGCAATCGGCTCACCTGTTGGAGGGAGGGGGGGACAGCATTTTGAATTCACAAGAATAGAAATATCTACTCTAATGGTATGAGTGAAATGTGAACATTTGACTAAATTTGCAGTTGTAAGGACAAGTGTCTTACCAGTCGGTCTCCCGGGGGGAACAAACTCTGGTAATAGAGCACAGCCAAGGACTCTGTTGCTAAGGGCATTCAGGTTGGACATGAGACGGACATCATACATCCTCGTCTGGGATGCCCCTCTCATATCCAAAGCTTCATGCGCGCGGTCGACATTCCAGCGTGATGTGTCCTCGAGGATGCACATCTGGGAAAGTAATGAAATGGAAAATGTCCAGCCTCACACGTGTCTTCCACGGCCGAAACCACTCAAGTACTTGGGGTAAACCTGCACAAATGAAAAACAAAGCAATGATATGATGGAAGGAAAGGCATGGCAACTACACAGACAAGAGTGAACCGAACTTAAATAGACTCAGACAGGGGAGACAACAAGACACAGGTAAAACACTGTAGGGCAGGGCCAATAATCAAACAAGAGACAGCACATGGGAACACATAAGACAAGATACTACCAAAATAAAACACAAAATGTTTTTATACACTGTGGGATGTAATTGTGCTGTGTTTTACTCTTAGTTGTAATGCATAATTAAAATCCTGCACTAGAAGGTTTTCTATAAATGTCAATAGAGTAATACAATTGTACTGGAAAAGTCACACACCTTTCTCACTGCAACAGTCCCTGTCAACATAGATGACCTGTGGCTCTGACTCCCCTGCGTCCTCAGCGCTTGACAATACCCTGACACAGGTTGTCGAGTGCAGGTCCTTCACCAGTGGTGAGAACGCAGTTTAGGACCTGCCCACACTCATTGCTCACATTGGTCATACATGTGGCAGTGTCAGCTATGCCGCCAGCCACACTCCACTCTCTGTCAGCAGGCTTAATGACTGTAATAAACTCCTTCGGCAGAAAGCCAATCCAGTTTATCGCAGGTGGCCTCAGGTGAGTTATGGCAGGGGGCAGAGAAGGTGTGGGCTGCTGTGGAGCTGGAGCGTGGGCTTGTGTGGCTGCTGGGGATGGAGCACGGGCTTGTGTGGCTGCTGGGGATGGAGCGCGGGCTTGTGTGGCTGCTGGGGATGGAGCGCGGGCTTGTGTGGCTGCTGGGGATGGAGCGCGGGCTTGTGCAGGCTGCTGTGGAGCTGGTGGTGGGGAAGAATGGCCTTCTTCTATGTGCTGCAGCAGCCCAAGTGCCCTACTAACTCTTTTTCCACACTGCTCACAGGTCTCTTTAGCATGGAAATCAGAAAGGTGTTCAGTGAACAGTTCCACCTCAACAAACTGGCCACAGAGAGAGCAGCGTATTTGCTCTGGGGCAGATTGTGGCATTTTCACAGCTCTGAGGTCGCTCCTGGTAGCGGGGGCTGATGGCGGTCCAACAGCAGAGCTGCTGCTCTGTGCTGGTGTTGATCCTGTAGATGTCCTTGTCTGTTAAAAAGAAAAAAGACAAGAAAACCTTATTAATAGGTCTAAAATACTATTTGAACCTTACTGTTCAACAACTGTGGAGCCACGTGTTTGGTAAGTACATATATATATATAAACAGATGGGGAACAGTATAAACAGATGGGGAACAGTGTAAACAGATTGTAACGGGTTTGGTTGGGACCCAATAGCAGCACAAATACAGGCAGGTATCGTTGGTAACAAACTTTATCGGCTTTGGTGCAGGGAATAATCAGAGTCACGGCGCTGCAGGTAGCCACAGAGGAGACTGGAGTTACACTCACTCTGAAGAGCTGAACCAGGTAACCACCAGTTAGCCACAGGAGCCGACAGGCAGAATCCAGAAGGGGACAGGCGAGGATCGGGGTCAGGGACGGAAGGCTGAGGTGGTTTCCAGGCGATCGGTCAGGCAGGATAGTCAGAGGCAGGCTGGGTCGAAACCGGGAGATCAGGCAGAGTAAGAACAATCTGGCAATGAGTGAGTGTGGAGTTGGGGTTTAAATGCAGCCAGAGCAGAGAGCACAGGTGAGTGGAGTTGGCTTGATTAGGGGGGGGGGGGGGGGGTGGGTGTGTCTGATTGGCAGATTGAAGCAGGTGCAGAGTGTGAAGCAGAGAGGAACTGTGACACAGATGGGGAACAGTATAGACAGTATAAACAGATGGGGAACAGTATAGACAGTATAAACAGATGGGGAACAGTATAAACAGATGGGGAACAGTATAAACAGTATAAACAGATGGGGAACAGTATAGACAGTATAAACAGATGGGGAACAGTATGAACAGATGTGGAACAGTATAAACAGATGGGGAACAGTATAGACAGTATAAACAGATGGGGAACAGTATAAACAGTATAAACAGATGGGGAACAGTATGAACAGTATAAACAGATGGGGAACAGTATGAACAGATGGGGAACAGTATAGACAGTATAAATAGATGGGGAACAGTATGAACAGTATAAACAGATGGGGAACAGTATGAACAGATGGGGAACAGTATAGACAGTATAAACAGATGGGGAACAGTATGAACAGATGGGGAACAGTATGAACAGTATAAACAGATGGGGAACAGTATAAACAGATGGGGAACAGTATAAACAGTATAAACAGATGGGGAACAGTATGAACAGTATAAACAGATGGGGAACAGTATGAACAGATGGGGAACAGTATAGACAGTATAAATAGATGGGGAACAGTATAGACAGTATAAACAGATGGGGAACAGTATAGACAGTATAAACAGATGGGGAACAGTATAAACAGTATAAACAGATGGGGAACAGTATGAACAGATGGGGAACAGTATAGACAGTATAAACAGATGGGGAACAGTATAAACAGATGGAGAACAGTATAAACAGATGGGGAACAGTATAAACAGATATATATATATATATATATATGAATACAGTGGCCACAACCTAGAGTTTTGGCGGTGGTATCGGCTGCTTTTAAAACGTCCAGTAACATAAAAAGGGCACACTGGTATTCATAGTGATAAAATAAGGTAACTTTGAGTTACGTACAGTTGTAGTTATAAACCGTGTCGCTGTAAGTAGCATATGAACCGTTGCTACCACCGCTAATAACGTATACGTTTATTCAGAGACGTTAACCGAAGGAGAAAAGCTCCTTGTCCTATATCAAATGAATACATTAAGTGTACACATCACTCACCTTGTGGTATCCACATCTGCAGGGTATGTCCTTGCCGAAAATGTCTCGGTGTCGGACGGGAACGTTGAATGCCGGCGTTAGCGGGCAGTCGTCGATGACTTTAATCGCCGTCTTCCACTTCTTCGCTCCCGGCTTCTTACCTGTTGTGAACCGTTAAGGCCCCTGGGCATACTGGAACATAATTCCTGCCCAGTACGAGTCCGGTTGACCTGTCTTAGTCATTTTTTTAGCGAGAACGATACTGCGGTTTGAAAAACAACATGCCGCGGCCCTAACTTGAACGTTGGCTTTCCCCGCCCCTTTCCCCGCCCCCTCCTTTTCCCCCGTCTTTGCCCCGTCTCTTTGCCCCTGCTTTGCCCTGTGTCTTTGCCCCATGTCTTCGCCCCGCCCCCTTTGTCCCCAGTTGCTAGGAACGGGGTCGCTAAAGTGTTCGGACGTGTGTGGGATGTGTTCGGACGTGTGTGGAGCTGTTATGAAGGCGATAGGACATAGTTAGGACCTGTGAGGACCGCGGAGGCAGTCCAGTTGCTGGAGGTGACACCATAGAACCGTTGTGACGCCATGGTGCTGCGTTCACAGGTGATTGGTGTGCGTGGGAAATGTCAGGACTCGATAAATAGTCAAAATAACGAGATAAAACGTTAAAATTATGAATTATAAAGTCATTTTTATGATATAAAAAGGAATAAATTAGGTAAATGTCATGTTATGATCTACACAAATCGTAATGATGAGATAAAAGTCCAAAATTTGAGTAAAAAGTCCAAATTATAAGTAAAAAAATCAAAAGCTCGTCCGGGAGCTGCTCACACACGGAGCTCCGGTGGACCAGCAGACCGTCCGAGGTAACTGAGAAATCCTGACCGTCAGTGAACTACTCACGGCTCATTAAAAAGGCTAAATTATGAGTTAAAAAAGTCTAAATTATGAGTTAAAAAGTCTAAATTATGAGTTAAAAAGTCTAAATTATGAGTTAAAAAGTCTAAATTATGAGTTAAAAAGTCTAAATTATGAGTTATGAAGTCTAAATTATGAGTTAAAAAGTCTAAATTATGAGTTAAAAAGTCTAAATTATGAGTTAAAAAGTCTAAATTATGAGTTGAAAGTCTAAATTATGAGTTAAAAAGTCTAAATTATGAGTTAAAAGTCTAAATTATGAGTTAAAAAGTCTAAATTAAGAGTTAAAAAGTCTAAATTAAGAGTTAAAAAGTCTAAATTATGAGTTAAAAAGTCTAAATTATGAGTTAAAAAGTCTAAATTATGAGTTAAAAGTCTAAATTATGAGTTAAAAAGTCTAAATTATGAGTTAAAGAGTCTAAATTATGAGTTAAAAAGTCTAAATTATTAGTTAAAAAGTCTAAATTATGAGTTAAAAGTCTAAATTATGAGTTAAAGGTCTAAATTATGAGTTAAAAAGTCTAAATTATGAGTTAAAGAGTCTAAATTATGAGTTTAAAAGTCTAAATTATGAGTTAAAAAGTCTAAATTATGAGTTAAAAGTCTAAATTATGAGTTAAAGGTCTAAATTATGAGTTAAAAAGTCTAAATTATGAGTTAAAAGTCTAAATTTTGATGGATGCACTTCCGCTTCCTCTTCTTCTTCTCTTGGTGTCATGGCGCGTTGTAGGCGGGTGTTACTATGGTTACTCAAAAGTTGAATACCGCCATCTGCTGTTCCGGAATAAGAAACCTGATATTTACTGTGTCTAGTTTACTTTACATCATTGGGTAAATAAAGTAAAAATTAAATAATAATATTAATTTAAATTAGAGGAAATGAGTTTAGTCCATGTATGAAAGTAATTTGTCAACATTACAACAACAGCTGAAAAAAGCCAGGTCCTACCGAGATTTGAACTCGGATCGCTGGATTCAGAGTCCAGAGTGCTAACCATTACACCATAGAACCGATGTGACGCCACGGTGCTGCGTTCACAGGTGATTCATGTGCGTGGGATATGTCAGGACTGCACCAAAGTCTTTAAAGATGATTATGAAATTAAAACTATAAACTGACGAACTGTTGAAAGATTAACATGAGTGTTTAAAACAGAGACATAGCTTAAGTTAAACCACATAAAGTTAAAATGCCATAAGGTTGAGTTCACAGTCGATAAACAGTCAAAATTATGAGATAAAATGTCTTAACAACGAGATAAAACGTTAAAACTATGAATTGTAAAGTCATTTTTATGATATAAAAGAAATAAGAATTTATTAAATGTTATGTTATAATCCAAGCAAATCGTAATTATGAGTTCAAAAGTCGAAATATTGAATAAAAAGTCAAAATTATGAATTAAAAAGTCAAAATTATGCACATGAATGTTGGTGTTGAATGATTAATTTTACAACCTAAAATAATAAAATAAAAGGGGTAGCAAAAAATAAAATCGGTACTTTTATTTTGAAATTCTGTCACAGAAGAACGTGATGGTGTTAAAGTCTTCATAAAATAATTATAATAAAATTTAACAAGTCTAAATAAGTTTCTCTCATTATGTTCTTACCAAAGCACTTCACTTGTAAAATAAAAATAATTAAAAAATACAATTTAAAGCCGATGAGAACAGTTCCTATGGCAACAGGTGACGCCGCCGTAACCATGGAAACAGTGTGTGCTTGGACCGGAAGTGTGCGCAGAATGACTTCGACACAGAGAGGGGTCCTCCAGTGTGTGTTATCCGGGGACTTGGAGGGGATTACGGAGCACCTGGACCGGGAGCAGGTCTCGGAGGAGGGGGACGTGTGCGGCCTGAAGGACGAGGCCGGGAGGACCGCCCTCATGACCGCCTGCATGCTGGGCAGGAGGAGCGCCATCGTCCGGGAGCTGCTCACACACGGAGCTCCGGTGGACCAGCAGACCGTCCGAGGTAGCTGAGAAATCCTGACCGTCAGTGAACTACTCACGGCTCATTCAGAAGGCTAAATTATTATATTATATTATTATAAAGGCTGAGTTAGGAGTTATAAAGTCTAAATTATGAGTTAAAAAGTTTAAGTTAGGAGTTATAAAGTCTGAATTATGAGTTAAAAAGTCTAAATTATGAGTTAAAAGTCTAATTTATGAGTTAAAAAGTCAAAATTATGAGTTAAAAGTATAATTTATGAGTTAAAAAGTCTAAATTATGAGTTAAAAGTCTAATTTATGAGTTAAAAAGTCAAAATTATGAGTTAAAAGTATAATTTATGAGTTAAAAAGTCTAAATTATGAGTTAAAAGTCTAAATTATGAGTTAAAAAGTCTAAATTATGAGTTAAAAAGTCAAAATATGAGTTAAAAAGTCTAAATTAAGAGTTAAAAGTCTAAATTATGAGTTAAAAAGTCTAAATTACGAGTTAAAAAGTCAAAATATGAGTTAAAAAAGCTAAATTATGAGTTAAAAAAGCTAAATTATGAGTTAAAAGTCTGAATTATGAGTTAAAAAGTCTGAATTATGAGTTAAAAAGTCTCAATTATGAGTTAAAAAGTCTGAATTATGAGTTAAAAAGTCTAAATTATGAGTTAAAAAGTCTAAATTATGAGTCAAAAGTCATAATTAGGAGCCCAAATGTCACGTTATGATCTATGAATGAATAAATGAATTTATTTCGGTAAATGCCCCGACCCCCTTTACCTTTAAAATGATGACATCACTAACACCTCAGGACCCCTGACCCCTTTACCTTTAAAGTGATGACATCACTAACACCTCAGGACCCCTGACCCCCTTTAACTTTAAAATGATGACATCACTAACACCTCAGGACCCCTGACCCCCTTTACCTTTAAAATGATGACATCACTAACACCTCAGGACCCCTGACCCCCTTTACCTTTAAAATGATGACATCACTAACACCTCAGGACCCCTGACCCCCTTTACCTTTAAAATGATGACATCACTAACACCTCAGGACCCCTGACCCCCTTTACCTTTAAAATGATGACATCACTAACACCTCAGGACCCCTGACCCCCTCTGTTGTCCGCAGGTTACTCGCCCCTGCACCTCGCGGCCTGCTGGGGGCACCTGGACACCGTCAGGACCCTGGTCGAACTGGGGGCTGACACTCAGACCAGGACCTTCAGGGGGGACCGGCCCGTGGACCTGGCCAGGACCTACTCCAGGACGGACTGTGCCGACTGCCTCGCCCTGGCCGGTGTGTGTGCAGCTTGTGTTATTAAGACATTATTATTATTATTATTATTATTAAGCTTTAATGTTTCTGTCTCTCTGTGCAGAAGCCAAACTGGACCTGGTGTCGTACGTAGACTCCGTCAAAGCCCTCGTCTCCGACCAGGACCAGAACCTCACCAAGGAGGAAAAGGTGACGCTTTAAAGAACACGCGGGTTATTCTCATGCTCTGTCATGTCTTATAGGTTTTATGAGTTAAAACGATGATAAACAGTCACAATTATGAGTTAAAAGTCTAAATTATGAGTTAAAAAGTAAAAATTATGAGTTAAAAGTCTAAATTATGAGTTAAAAGTCTAAATTATGAGTTAAAAAGTCAGAATTCTGAGTTAAAAAGTCTAAATTATGAGTTAAAAAGTCTAAATTATGAGATAAAAAGTCAAAATCTTGAGTAAAAAATTCCAAATTACATGTTAAGTCAAAATTAGGTGTTTTTAAAGTACATTTTTGTTAAAAAAGTCAAAATTAGATTAAAAATTTAATGAGTTAAAGTAAAAAGTCTAAAGTCTGAGATAAAAATTAAATTCTTCAGCTCTGTTTTGTCTCATAAGTTCATGAATTATCACTGAAGATGCATATTTCTCACTGAACATGTTCCTCCTGCTCACAGAGCCTCTGCACACGTGCGTGCTCCGCAGCCTGGGACTGGGTCCAGGGCGTCCACTGTTCCACCGTGTCAGACGTCACGGCCCGGAGACGAGACCTGGAGGAGGCGCTGCAGCCGGTCCTCAGCAGGATCCACACGTGATTATTAATATTATTAAAAAGGCATAACTGTGAGATACACACGTGATTATTAATATTATTAAAAAGGCATAATTAAGAGATAAACATATCACGTAAAACCTGCGGAGTTGCCCTTTAATCATGATCACACACGCGCACACACACACACACACACACACGCACACACACAGTAAAAACAACGTGGTTAAGTCACCGTAAATCCATTTTAATTGCTATTGCAGCACTTTCCCCTTATGCATATCAACCACCGTAACCATAGCAACACCCACATCAACATCAACCCGGTGGAGTGGACGCCGTCGTCCTCGGACGAGCGTCGTCTTGTGCAGAACAAAGGCACTCGGAGTTCTTCTGTCTCTTCTGTTTACACGCTGGATCAGTTACACACCGACACACACACGCAACATTTAACAGTCACCAGCTCAGATTTCATTTGTGGCGTCCGTTTAAAACTTAAGAGTCCGTCTGCGGTCTCACAGGACACGCCCACTTTACCACCAAACCCTCCCCTGAAATCACTTCCTGGGTTCAAATTCCCATTTTTACCCGAAACCACGCACGTGCACGTCCAACAAAACACGCCCAGTACCGAGGGAACGGTTCTGTTTGGACAGTGTGAGACACGTTATTGGACATGGGTTTTGTTTGTGTACATGGTTCTCAGCAGGGGCGACCGCGCCGCTGCGCCGGTCTGGGAGCGTCGGTCGAGCCCCCTCACCGACAAACGCAACAGTCTGACCGGCACCGCTCATGATGCGTTCGAGTCCTTCGGGCGTATTTACAGGATGATGAGGAAGGTAAAGACGTGGCACACCCGCGTGTTCGTTTGAAGATGTTGGGACTTCCATCGTGCAGCCGTGCGCTCACCGCCGCCCACGCAGAACGCCCCGGGCGGCTTCCGTAGCGTGCACTGTGTGTGTGTGTGTGTGTGTGTGTGTGTGTGTGTGTGAACGTGTGTGTGAACGTGTGTGTAACAGGAGAGTAATCACAACACGCACACACACCTGGGAACAAACCTGCTCCTTTGAGCGTTTACAGCTGATTTAACTGTGACTAAAAACATCATTTCTGACCTTTTCTGCTGCGTCACAGTTACGCTAAATGACCAACTCAGTAAATAATAATAACAATAATAATAATAATAATAATAGTCCAAAGTTAATTTACTATTGTTTTGTTTGACTAATTCAGAGGATTTGAGCATTTGTGGTTATTGTCTAAAAACATGTTTCTGGGTTTATTTCATATTTAAGCAAATGTTAAATTAATGACCTGCATCTACAGGTGAGGCCCTCGATGCTTCTTATGACTTTATTTTGCTCATTTTATTCTAAATTAAGTGTTTTTTTGTTTCGGCGTTGACTTCTGCATCAGTGGAACGACAAATACACGTGAGTTTGATTTCCTTTCTCTCCGGTTTGAATCAAGTGCGACGTTTTTTACGGAGATCTGTTTCGTTTTTTGTGGATTTGTCGTTTCTTTCTTAAATCTTACATCATTAAATATTTATTTGACCCAAACCAGAGCTGTGTGTGTGTGTGTGTGTGTGTGTGTGTGTGTGTGTGTGTGTGTGTGCGTGTGTGTGTGTGTGTGTGTATTCCTGTGTTTAACAAAGGTTCATTAGCGTGAGATCATCTCTCCCTGTGACGGTCTGTGCATTTATTTTGCGTAATTCTTCGCGCGGTGAACTCGTCGGGGTCGCTGGGCCGACTGTGGCCGGTTGGAGCATTTCTGGGACCCGTGTGGAGTTAATGAAAGTAAATAAAAGTGCCGTGTGTTCTCGCTGAGCTGACGCCCGATGGTGGCCGCGCTCGCCGTCGATCCAAAGCTGCTTCGTCTCTGCGACGACTCGGACGACGCCGCAGAAGCCGCGGACTCACACGCAAGTGAACGCGGGGTTTGGTGATGAAACGGGAGTTCAGACCCACTGTTTCTTGTCAGGGTGAGTTTCGCTGACTGACCTCGGCGGCTCAGTTGCCCGTCCGGAGAACGCGGCGGCGCTCCTTACTCTTGTGTTTTCACTGGAACCTCGTGTGATGAAGACGATTAAAGTCACTCCAGAAGGTGCTGCGGGAAAGTTCAGCGTTGTGCTTCTCCTCAGTTTAACATTTCACATTAGAGTCATAGTCCAGTGTGTGTGTGTGTGTGTGTGTGTGTGCGTGTGTGCGTGTGTGTGTGTGTGTGGAGAGGGAGGAGTACCGTCTCTCCTCAGCTGCGAGTGTGTATGCGTGTGTGTGCATGCACGGGAGTTCAGAGCCATTGTAGTTGTCCAGTGGCAGCCATGTTGGCTCCACGCGGGCCCAGTTACGTCTGCAGCCGACTCTCAGCTGCAGAAAAAAAGGGTCCGCAGCAGCGTCTTTAAAGCCCCGCCTGAGCCGAACCGCCAATGGCTCCGTGTTTGCGTCTCAGTTCTTCTCCAGGTCCAAGCTCGGGAGTTTCTCCAGTAAAGCCTTGTGGTCCACGCCGACGCTGGCCGCCAGTCCTCCTTTGTTGACCGGCTCGCCGCTGTAGTCGATGTCCTCTCCCTTCAGCGTCGTCATGTGGCCTCCTGTTAAATACAACACAGTTTCGTTTGTAACCTCCTTTGAATTAGAATCGATGTGTTTAAGTCAAACTGTGACGAACGGACTGATGCTGAAGTTAAAGTTAATGCAAATGGGCGGAACCGATGTGCCCGCTGAGTTCCACCCGGGGCTTTAAAAAGGACGCACACAGCAGCAGAAGGAAGGAACGACTGAAGCTGACTCGCAGCAGCGTGAACAGTTTAACTCAAGAGACCGTCTTGGAACAGTGGGAAGAATGTGATTTAGTTTCTGTGCAGTTTGAATGAAGTGTGCTGTTATAGTTTACGGTGAGCCGTGAGTTTGCTGTTTCTTTTCAAACCTCACTTTGGGAACAAAGGACTTATGTGAACCAAAGCAGAGTTGGTGATGTGTTGGAACACTGGAAAGATGATTAGCTTAGCTTTAGCCACACGGTCGGCAGCGAGAGACTGTGTTTAACCCTTTAATGTCTGGACGTGATGTTTGAAATGTAGCCCAGTGAAGAGAACGGAGCGGTTACCCAGAGCGTTGAGTAGAGCTGCACCGGCGCAGATGTCCCATTTCTTAATGAAGGTGACGTGGACGTAAACGTCTGCCTGGTCCATCGGAGCGGCTCCACTCAAAGGCATCTCCAACAGAGCCAGGACTTTATATCCTGAGAGGAGGAGGAGGAGGAGGGGGAGGAGGAGGAGGAAGAGGAAGAGGAAGAGGAAGGAGGAGGAGATGGGGGGGGGGGGGGGAGGAGGAGGAGGAGGAAGAGGAAGGGGAAGAAGAGGAGGAGGAGATGGGGGGGGGGGAGAGGAAGGGGAAGAAGAGGAGGAGGAGGAGATGGGGGGGAGGAGGAGGAGGAGGAGGAGGAAGAGAAGGAGGAGGAGGAAGAGGAGAAGGAGGAGGAGGAGGAAGAGGAGGAGGAGAAGAAGGAGGAGAATGAATAGGCAGAGGAAGAGGAGGAGGAGGAGGAGAAGAAGAAGGAGAAGAAGAAGGAGAAGGGGGAGAATGAGGAGGAAGCGGAGGAAGAGGAGGAGGAGAAGGAAGAGGAGGAGGAGGAAGAGGAGGAGGAGAATGAGAAGGAGGAGGAGGAGGAGAATGAGAAGGAGAAGGAGGAGGAGAAGAAGAAGAGATCAACACCACTATAATAATCATCCCTACTTTTATTAAAGGTGCTGCTGCTCACGGGGGAAGTGTTGGGTCTGTACAGGATGAATAAGTCGTAGATTGGTCTTTACTTCCTGTAAGGGCGCACTCACACTGTGCCTCCGTACCGTGCCCCAGGACGTGTCACGGCTAAAGTCTGGTTCCTTTGACCAGTGTGAGTGCAACCGTACCGCGTCTAGGAGCTGAAGACGAGATGGAACAGAAGTGTGGACTCACCGGCTCCGCCCGCTTCTATGATCGTCGTGCTGTTTCCAAACGCTTCCTGAATGAAACTTTTGACTTTTCCAGAGTGGGATCGTGACACGATGGCCTTGGGAGGGCTGACGCTGTAGGAGGACCGGGGTCGCATGTTCGACCCCTGACCCACAATCGCCCAGGCTGAGGGGGAGACGAGAGAAGGGAAGAAGTTCACGTTATTTTACAGAACATCTGAACCATCAAAGCTCTAAACGGTGACGCGGCAGAGCTCTGCACCAATCAACGCTTTCAACAAAAACTCGAAAAGTTCAGCGATCGTCACAAAAAGATGGCACTAAAGTAAAGTGATGCTGTTAGCGCACACACACACACACACACACACACAGACTTACCGGTGAAGTCAGTGAACGGCTGGTGGATGACCCCGATGAGCGGCTTCCCGTCTACAGCCACGCACACCATCGTGGTCACAAACTTCACCAGGTTCTCTACGGAGCGAGGGATGAGCGGATGGAGAGAAAGGGAGTGTCAGCGTGTCTCGAACAGCAGGAATCCTCATGGAGGTTTCGTTGGAGAAGAAAGGTAATTATCAAACCATTTTGATTCCTATTATCACTGAATGTAAGATGCTAATGTTGGCCTTTGTCGGAAGCTAACATTAGCACTAGCGGGCTAGCGCTAGCCTGCTAGCCTTACCTAGCACAGACTACCAGCAATTGATCACACTGTAGTTTAGATGAATGATCCATTTGTGTCTTTACAGAGAGCGTTCGGTGACACTGCCGTTACACCGGACGTTCAGAGTTTGTTAATAGTTCTTAACGGTCTTTAATCGTTGTGCGTAACTGTGAATACACATTTTTATAAAATGTAACTTCATGTGTCTCTCTGCTGATTAAGCGCACTAAACTAAAGAAGACAGTTCTCTTTAGAAAACTTCAAAAAAACAACAATAAAATTCTAAAGTCACAACATTTTTTAACTCGTGCAAGAATTGTGGGGAAGGTTCAAGTGCAGCAGAGAGTCGGTGCCTCAGGAACTGGTTTTCCTGACAGAGCCGGTTCTTCAGCTGTGGGAACAGGAAGAACCGGCCCCTCAAAGTGTCTTGGTCTCAAACGAGTATCTGAGACGTGAGAGAGCCGGAGTAAAATGCAAAACAATGCTCTGATATGGAAAATTTATTTTCCTGATTGAAGCAGAAGAGAGTTCCAGTCGTTCTGGGTCTCTGCAATCGACTGGTTTTTGTTTTGCCTCCTTAAGCTGCTACGGTGTGTGTGCGTGTGTGCGTGTGTGTGTGTGTGTGTGTGTGTGTGTGTGTGTGTGTGTGTGTGTGTGCGCGTGCGTGTGTTAAATTATTTCTGCACTTTAAGGATTGTACTGTAAATTTGGTTGCACTGGTACAATGACTCCTGATGTCTCCTGAGATAGTTTAAGGCGACACACACACACACACACCTGTGTATTCCTGCGTAGCGTCGAGCGGGTCGATCCACACGGTGACGCTGTCAGCGGGCACCTCCTTGCCCGCCTCGATCTTGTCGAGTATGTCGGCTGGGATGTTCCGGCTCCAGGCTGCAGCCTTGTCCACCGTGCTGTCGTGTTCCTCGCTGTTCACCTGAGACACACGCAGACACGAGTGTGAGTCCTGTGTCTTTACCCTATTTTTAACTCTAAAGCTTTCCCGTCTGACTCACAGCGTAGTTTGGGATTTTTGAGATTGGGATCATTCATCTAGAAACCAGTATTATAGTATACACACAACGACGCGTAGAGCACTGATGCACGTGCAGAAGGAAAGGACGTTGCACAGCAGCTCCGGCGCTTGGACACTCACCGTGACCTCAGGGAACGTGTTGCTGATGAGGTTGAACATCTTCCTGTGCGACTGCAGGTCGCCCATCGTCAGAAGCTCGCTCACCCCCTCCCTCGTCTTCCCCTTTGACTTCTCCATCAGACTGTTTTCCTCACGCACCTTCTTCACCTGGGGAAGAGACAAAAGAGCCCCGAGTGATGATCAGAGGTCCGAGTCCTTCACTGTGGCAGGGGCGTCCGGAGCCCCGACCAATAGTTACTGTACGTACGCACACACACACGCACACGCACACGCACACGCTTTACGCTGTAAAGGTCCCTGCACACGATACGCGCTAAAGACGCTTTGCTCGGCCGCAGCGGCGCACACCTCTCAGGTCTGCCGCTCTTAGAATTCAGAATAGTTGAACTTTCAAAAGCTCAACCAATGACATGGAAGCTTTGAGTGCAACGTTTACGTTTCCTAGGCAACCAGAGAGCGACATTTATCCATTTAAGCTAAAGTAAGTGAGATGGAGGAAAAACGTGTTGTGTGTCTGAGTTAGTGATAGAACGATACATCATCGGTCTATATTTGTGTTTTTGACGTGTATCGTATCGGCCGATGTGGGCGGCTGCGTGCGTCGATACTTTTTCCCTGTCCACATGCAGCTCCGCGCTGCTGGAGACGCCTTTTTAAAGTTCAATAAAAGTTCCTTTTTTCAAAAAATTGAGACTCGTAACATTTGTTATCGGCCCTAAAAAAAATCCATATTAGTCGACTCCTAGTTTCCTGAACTATTGAACGTTACTTTAAAGTCGCATCACGGCCTGGGAAGAAAACGTAAAAGCTTGAAAGTAGCGATCGACCGATACCTATCTTCTTTCATCAGCCTCAGACAATGACTGATACAGCCTGTTGATTTTCTTGATATTTGGAGCAGATTCTACTTTTTCTGCCTCAAGTTACGTCATAAAAACGACTTAATGATGAAAACAAATGTTACGAGTCTCAATTTAAATCAAAGGAACATTAATTGAACTTTAAAAAGACGTCTCCAGCAGCACGGAGCGGCCTGTGGACGCCGGTCTGTGTCAGAATGTTCTGGAGATATGCGTCTTGCGGAGAAATTGGGTCAATATTGACTTCAGTGGCTTCAGGGCTCGGGCGGATCCTGTGACAGGTGATCTAATAACACCTGCAGTTCAAAACGCTGCTTAAACAAAAGACAGGTTCAAGCTCCTTTAACTGTGAATTAGTTCTTGATAAACTTAACACCCAGTGTGTTTACACGCAGTTTAAAAACCGGATTATAATCGGGTTAAGGGCGTTAAGGGCGTACCCCGGTTTCTCAAACACCATGGAAACACGGTACCACGGGTAAAATCGGCGTTCTCATACCCCTGTTAACAGACCTAGAGAACTCCTTTAGTGACTGGAGTTAACCTACATGTTCGTCCACTCGGATTATTATCGGGTTTCTCGTCTGCGCATGTGCCGGAAAAAGAATAAATCAGGAAGCAACGCCGCAAAAACAACAAAAATAGAGCGTTACCTTTAAACCGAGGGAGGATTTCACCATAGCAACTAGCGTCACTACCAAGAAGAGCCGTTTCTGTTGTAATTCTGTATAAAAAGTCGTCCGTTTGTGATTCTGACAAAGGTGACCCCGTAAATGAAGCTGTATCCCGACCAGCTGTGTGTTGGCGGAGCTCCACCCACTGCACCGGAGGGGAGGTACTCCGTCATCTTCAACCCCTGCTCATGTAAACGTGGGGAACTTCAATAATCCGGTTATTCCCTTAAACCGGGGTGAGGCCGTTTCCGTGTTACTGACTCACTGAGATTCACTGAGCTGTGAAAAGAAAGGGTGGTTTTACCTCGGTGCCCCCCAGCACTGCAGCCTCCACGGACACGGCCAGCAGGTCCCTCAGATCCACGCTCTTCCTCTGTCCCCTGTCAGAGACCGAGCACACAACGAGAACGTTAGCGTCTACTTCCCTCACACCAAACCTGAGGACACCACATTAGCCTCATCGGTGAGGGATGAGGCTAATGTTGTACTGTATTCACTGTCTCACAGTCGGGCCGAGACCTCACAGACATCTGATGCCGTTTGGTACTTCACAGTTTCAGACTTCAATATTTAACGCAGCAGACACATTTCAATCTGTGCTTGTTTTGAGGTTCGAACACACAGCTGCGGGACTTGGTCGTCGAATAATGAGTGGTGGAGGAAGTCCTCAGATCCTTTACTGAGGTAAAAGCAACAATACCACACTCCCACTGTCCATTCGTACCGTGCCCAAACACGTTTTACGGGTAAAGTCTAGTTCGTGTGACCAATGTGAGTGCAACCGTACCGCGTCTAGTTGCGGTACACTTGCCGTCCACGGCCCGTCTGAGAGAGGTGGGCTTTAGTAAAGCACGTTTGCACATGTACGAGCACGAGCACGAGGCCTACGGCGGTTCTGAGGTCATTTCCTGTGCGCCTGTTGGGACGTAGAAAAAAGAAGGAGGGACCATGCGCGGACATTTCAAACAATGGCGGTGAAAGGTTCACGTTGGTGTGATGCGGAGGTGGAGTGTTTACTGCAGATTTGGTCGATGAAAAGATTCAAAAACAGTCGACAAGACGCACAAAAACTCTGAGGTCAACGGAAAGATCTGGAAACAAAGCCACGCATCGCCATGACGTCATCAATGCGTGTGACGTGTTACGGCGTGATGACGTATAGGCAGCAAGAAGCATTCCCCGAGGCCCAGGTAGTGTGAGTACAAACGGGCCTGGAGGGGGGGACAAGGACCCTAAAGCAACGGGGCACGGGACGGACGCACAGTGGGAGTGCGCCCTAATAATGTGGGGGGCCCAAACAAACAGCAGCCTGGGGGCCCCTGACCTCCTTAATCCGCCACTGTATGGGTCCATTCATTCAACGGTAGTATCGGATCAGTATCGGCTGATCAGCTACAACAAAAACAATAAACAATCATCAACACTGACGACCAGCTGGTGACAGTTACCGTAGCAACAGTGAAAGACAACATCATCATCATCATCATCATCATGTCTGACCTGAACGCAGCCAGCCGGTTGGTGATGACCCCCGCATACAGGTGGTAGATGACGCCGACTCCCAGGAGGCAGAACACGGCCACGCCGAGCGGTGACAGCCGGATACCCATCGGAGCCATAGTCCCGGATAAAAAAAAAACAACCTTTAAAGTTGGACGATAACGTGGAAGCAGCAACAGTGACCCGGTAACAGAGCCGACTGGAGAGATGACGCGAGAGCACGGTGAGATGACGTGGCTGTCAGCGTCACAATACAGACGTTAACCGCCCGTTTAACGTCACGCGACGAACAACCGAACCGTCGTTGGTGGCGGTGTTAGCGACATTCAGTCGGGGTTTTTGTCGCCGTTAACTCGGTGAAAGGACCCGGGAGATGAGTGCTGGTGTCGACGGTGAAACACGGGAACAATAACGTCTCTGTTCACTCATCTTTACTCTCCGACGTCCACAGCGGGGAGGTCAACGGCTGCTGCCTTCTCTACCGGGTTAGCATCGAGGCTAGTGGCAGGAGGCTCGGTCACCAAAACAAAAAAAATATTACAATTACGATTAAATGCGTATTTATAAATGTAGAAATAGTGACGTCACGTTAATTTAAATGTACAAAGACGGTAATATAAAGCAATGAATAATAAAAACAAAAATGTATTCTCGCTCTATGATGGTGCGGCAAACTGCGCATGCGTTATACCCCAAAGCTCAGACGTTTTATCTTTTGGTTACCCGGCCTCTTTCCACTAGCCTTGGTTACCGCCATCTTCTTCTCTTCAGCATAGCAACCAGCAATTTAGACCAGTAATTTATATTTATTTATTTATTATATATATAATATTTGTATCTATATCCCCTTGTCGAAAAAACAAACAAATACACTATAGCAAAAAATAATACAATTATTTTTAAAGTTATATTGTTTTTATTAATATTTTTCCACTTATATTATTTTTATGTCCGCTAACAAAACCAAATACCCAACGACAACCATGAAGGTAAGGTCCTGAAATATATATATATATATTTTTAATCTTGTCTTTATTTTGTGGGAACAAACCTTGTTAACTTATGTTAACAATATAGTTGTATTGTTGTATGACCTGATAATACACGTACTATATATTCATATTGTTTTGCTTCTGTAATGATATGATGTTGTAAAGAGGGGGCAGGGCTATATTAGCACTGATTTAAATACCCACTGATTTAAATACCCACAATTCATTGCAACATGGGTGTGATGCTGTAGTGTTTTCGCAATTGTTGATTAAAACAAACAAACTTATTATTAAAGTGTAAAACAATGATATTGGACTGTTGGAGATCATATAAGTGCATTTTATTACTGCGGCATATTCCACATATGTAACGATCACAGGGTACACGACTGTACTTGTTTTCGCTCGTGTATCAGCAACTTCCAGTCTCTCCCCGCGCACATTTGGCGTGATGACAGTGAACACGTCACGTCTGCAGGTCCAGAGGAAACGTTTGTCCTTGCGCTCTTTCCTCCTGTTGTGTGAAGATCTGAGGTCTCTCGTCCTCCTCCTCACTCCCCCTCCTCTCCTCCTCCTCCCTTCTCTGCTGGCCATATGACAGAGACGTGGTAAGACTTCAGCTCCTCCTCAGAGACCAGGTCGGGGGCGCAGCTCATGAGGTCGCGACCCCGGAATGACTTGGGGAAGGCGATGACGTCACGGATGCTGGGCGCCCCGACCATGATGGAGACCAGCCGGTCCAAACCTGGAAAAACATGGAGGGGTCGACTTAAAGTGGTCTTTTTTCAGCACTTACAAACATCAAATAAACCATCGAGACGTTTTTTCGTGTAACAACTGTTAACGGAGAAATCTGAGGAAGTCGCTAACAGGCGGACGTGGCTAACAGTGATTAGCTCGGGGCAGCACGGTGAAGGCATTCAAAGGTCTTTTTTAACCACTAATGCTGCTGAAAATAACAACATAACAACATGTCACGTTCATTTTTCTGTAATTAATTCATCGTTATTAACGCGTTAAAGTCCCAGCCCTACTTATTTGATGTATGCGAGTGCCGAAAAAGTCCATGGGATGATTTTATGCTGGAATTTAATAAATATAAAACAACGCAACAGAAACGTGGAAATGCTATTTTGTTTTGTGGAGAAACCACAGCAGACACACATTATTGTTCCCAGCAGACGGTTTGTTCCCGTCTTCAGTCTTACCCAGAGCGATGCCTCCGTGTGGTGGTGCTCCTGAGTCCAGAGCCTCCAGCAGGTGAGAGAGAAGACGGGGGTCCTCCTGCGGCCGACACACAGCACAAACAGTCGAGTGAGCAGACGGTGACGGACACAGGACGGACTTGTTAAACTTATCAAACGTAGTTCTGTAGAAGCTCTATTGCATTTGTTCCTGTACAGTTGAATGACTCAAAATAGATGCAAAATGACTAAAAATAGAAGCAAAATGACTAAAAATAGAAGCAAAATGACGAAAAATAGATGCAAAATGACTAAAAATAGAAGCAAAAAGACTAAAAATAGAAGCACAATGACTGAAAATAGAAGCATAACAAACAGCGAACTGACCTTGAGGACGCTCTTCAGGACGTGAAGCTGCTCAGACGCCTTGTGGATGCGGATGGAGCCTCCTCCGACCTCACACCCGTTCAGCACCAGGTCGTAGTGCTGACCACGTACCTGCCAACGATAACTCGTGAGCCTCGGTGCAGCGTACATGACGTAGGATTGTTTTATTTTTTTTAAAAAGGCCTCAAACCGACCTTCTGTGGCTCAGTGTAGAGTAAATGTGCGTCCTCTGGCAGCGGAGCAGTGAACGGGTGATGGGCCGACTCCAGCTGATCCGGCTCATCCTCCTTGGGCACGAAGAGGGGGAAGTCCACCACCCACAGGAGGTGGAATGCCGAGGGGTCGCGGATCGAAACGCCACGGGACTCCAGGAGCTCTGCACACCGCACACGGAGGTTACCCAGCAACGGGCGCTGAGAGCGGGACAAGAGAGGAGGAGTCAGAACTCCATGTGAAATATCCCACAGGCTTTTTAGGGCGCGCTCTCACTGTGCCTCCGTACCGTACCGTGCCCCAGCACGCTTCACGGCTAAAGTCTGGTTCCTTTGACCAGTGTGAGTGCAACCGTACCGCGTCTAGGAGCGGCACGTTTGCCGTCCACGGCCCGTTTGGGAGAGGTGGGCTTTAGTAAAGCACGTTTGCACGTGTACGAGCACGAGTGTGCGCACGTGTATGAGCACGAGGCCTACGGCGGTTCTGAGGTCATTTCCTGTGCGCCTGTTGGGACGTAGAAAAAAGAAGGAGGGACCATGCGCGGACATTTCAAACAATGGCGGTGAAAGGTTCACGTTGGTGTGATGCGGAGGTGGAGTGTTTACTGCAGATTTGGTCGATGAAAAGATTCAAAAACAGTCGACAAGACGCACAAAAACTCCGAGGTCTACGGAAAGATCTGGAAACAAAGCCACGCATCGCCATGACGTCATCAATGCGTGTGACGTGTTACGGCGTGATAGTGTGAGGTAGGTAGTGTGAGTACAAACGGGCCTGGAGGGGGGGACAAGGACCCTAAAGCACGGGGCGCGGGACGGACGCACAGTGGGAGGGCGCCCTTTGACTGTGATTCCCAGATTCCATCGACTGCGTTTCATTTTTGAGAAGTCTCAGCGTTCTTGATTCCTGTGAACGGTTACTAATCTCCACCGCGTCATCTCTCTCACCACAGTGTGGAGGGAAGCAGCCGTCAGCAGCAGCAGGTCCCCGGGTCCGGCTCCGGTCGTCCGCAGCAGCTCGTCTGTGGTCGACGCGGACAGCAGCTTCTTCAGCGGAGACTTGAGCGTCCCGTCCGCCTTCACCAGCACCACGCTCAGCTCCTTGGGACGAAACATGAGAATCAGAATCCACTTTGATGCCGAGTTTGTGAGCAGATCAAATCAGGTAAGAGCAAAAACAACCGCACCTGTCTGAACTGAGTCTTGGCCGTTTGTTTCAGTTCTTCCAGATCTTTCCCAGATAAAAGCGTCTGTAGTCAAACACAGGACGGACATGTTAAACGTATCAAACGTAGCTCTGCAGCAGCTTTATGTTGTCAGCATTATTGCATTTGTTCCTGTACAGGTGGCTCCGGTGGATTCTGTTCTCACCGCTCCACCTGGAACGCAGCAAAATGACTAAAAATTGGAGCAAAATGACTTAAAAATGATGCAAAAAGATTATAAATAGAAGCAAAATGACTAAAAATAGATGCAAAATGACTAAAAATTATGCAAAATGACTAAAAAAAGATGCAAAATGACTAAATTAGGAGCAAAAGGACCAAATCTTTCTCAGATAAAAGTGTCTGTAGTCAAACACAGGACAGGACGTTCTGTTCTCACCGCTCCACCTGGGACGCAGATGGCCTGAACGCAGCCTCCTGGTTGGCTGAGAGCTGATCTGAGGAACTCAATCTCCGTGGATGAAAACACCGGACTGAGGTCGATCAGCTGGACGCACGAGGAGGAGGAGAAGAAGAACGAGGTCAGGGATTCAGGAACGTCTTCTGACTGACTCAGGCTCAGCAGCTGTGACATCAAACCCACCTTCATGCTGAATCTGGTGTCGGGCTTGTCCACGCCGTAGTCCCTCATGGCCTCTTCGTGAGTCAGGGTCTGGAAAGGAACCTGGAGGGGACCTTTCTCTGCAGGCCAGGAGGACTTCAGCAGCCCCTCCACCAGAGCCAGGACCCCCGCCTGGTCCACAAAAGACATTTCTATGTCCACCTGGGAGAGAAGCAGAGAGGGAGCACACATCAGGACCGGGAGGCACCGGGTCCAGGACCAAGCACACCCACCTGCCACAACTTTGAGCCTTAAAGCAAGTCTTACCTTTCTGTCATACTGACACTTTTATATTGTAATCTTAAAATGCTCCTAATCACGTACGACACTGAAGTGTAAAACAAATCCACCAGGTGTCAAAATGACTGACAATAGAAGCAAAATGACTGAAAATAGATGCAAAATGACAAAAAAAAGAAAAAATGACCAAAAATAGAAGGAAAAAGACTACAAATAGATGCAAAATAGCAAAAAATAGATGCAAAAAGACTAAAAATAGAAGCAAAAAGACTACAAATAGATGCAAAATAGCAAAAAATAGATGCAAAATGAGTAAAAATAGATACAAAATTACTAAAATAGATGCAAAAAGACTCTAAATAGATTCTGATCCAGTAAAATAATGAGAATTTAGACCAGATTTGAATATTTCAGCTCCAAACCATCCACTTACTAAAGGTAATAAGAGTTTTAAATCTTAAAATAATCCATATTTATATTTAGTTGTGACTTTACGTTTGAATCCCGCTCAGACGGAAAGTCTCACCTGGGTGAACTCGGGCTGCCGGTCCGGTTTGGAGCCTTCGTCTCTGTAGCAGCGAGCCATCTGGAAGTACCTGCGGCGGTGACACTCGCTTTAGTTTCCACGTCCCAACAAACATTTGTTACTTTTCTCTAAAGTCGTCCCGTGTTTTTGTGCAGATTCATCGCCCCCGAAACGCTCGTTTTCCATTTTCTCCTCTTTATTTTGGAAGATTCTGAAGCTAAATGACGGCTCCGCTTGATTCTTTGCAAAAAATAGATGCAAAATGACTAAAAATAGAAGCAAAACGATTAACAATAGATCCAAAATGACTAAAAATAGATCCAAAATGACTAAAAATAGATCCAAAATGACTAAAAATAGATCCAAAATGACTAAAAATAGATCCAAAATGACTAAAAATAGATGCAAAATGACTAAAAATAGAAGCAAAATGATTAAAAATAGATCCAAAATGACTAAAAATAGACGCAAAATGACTAAAAATAGAAGCAAAATGATTAAAAATAGATCCAAAATGACTAAAAATAGATCCAAAACAACTAAAAATAGAAGCAAAAGGACTGAAAATGTGTCAACCTGAGCTGCTGCCGTGTGATTGGCTGATTAGAAATGTGCGTTAACGAGCAGACGGACAGGTGAACCTAATAAAGTGGCCGCTGAGTGTAAATAAATATAATCTAAGAGATTAAAACGAAATATTTTCACGCCAGAATATTGAAAACAAGTGAAACTGCAGTGTGTAATAAAACACCACACGCCCTCTCTTTGAAGTTCCATCTCACAAACTGCGTCTCCACGGGCGACGCCATTGTTTTATCGTGGTGAAGATCGAGTTCACGAGTAGGAGACAAGAACTCCAGTGCACTTTCTGGGGTCGGAGGTCCGAGAGCATAAAGCTCAGGGTGGAGGTTCTGTTCCCTGCACTTTAATTATTTGGTGTTAGCATCGGTCTGTTGGTTACTGTTTGGCGGTTTCCCTCTCCGCCCGTCACCCACCTGTCGATCCCCGCCACCATCAGAAGCTGTTTGAACTGCTGCGGACTCTGGGGCAGCGAGTAGAACCGGCCCGGCTCTCTGGACGGAACCACAAACTCTTTGGCTCCCTGAAACACAGAAGAAGCAGACGTCAGCGCGTTTATCTGAGCGGCTCGTTCTCGTTCCCTCTGCGTTTCATCGCAACGCAACCGGGCTTTTCAACGGTGAACCCAGCTGCTGCGATATCAGACGCTCAGAGTGACGATTGAGCAGGGAGGAGGAGGTGGCGGTTCTGGTCCTGATCCTGTCCCGTTGTTTGACCCCCGCCCACAAACGTCTCGCGATTTTAAAAACAGCCAAATGGTCGCGACAAAGCAACCGGACACGCCGGTGTGAGAGCGGTCTGTTGGACCAAGGGAAGCAGAGTAAACTCAGGGTGCCCTCCCACTGTGCCTCCGTCCCGTGCCCCGTGCTTTAGGGTCCTTGTCCCCCCCTCCAGGCCCGTTTGTACTCACACTACCTGGGCCTCGGAGAATGCTTCTTGCTGCCTATACGTCATCACGCCGTAACACGTCACACGCATTGATGACGTCATGGCGATGCGTGGCTTTGTTTCCAGATCTTTCCGTAGACCTCGGAGTTTTTGTGCGTCTTGTCGACTGTTTTTGAATCTTTTCATCGACCAAATCTGCAGTAAACACTCCACCTCCGCATCACACCAACGTGAACCTTTCACCGCCATTGTTTGAAATGTCCGCGCATGGTCCCTCCTTCTTTTTTCTACGTCCCAACAGGCGCACAGGAAATGACCTCAGAACCGCCGTAGGCCTCGTGCTCGTACACGTGCGCACGCTCGTGCTCGTACATGTGCAAACGTGCTTTACTAAAGCCCACCTCTCCCAAACGGGCCGTGGACGGCAAGCGTGCCGCTCCTAGACGTGGTACGGTTGCACTCACACTGGTCAAAGGAACCAGACTTTACCCGTGAAACCTGTTTGGGTGCGGTACGGAGGCACAGTGGGAGTGCGACCTTACATTATTGGAACCTTTGTTTCTTTGTAATGTTTGATTCTGTGTGGATGAAATCTTTAAATAATAACTTTCTTACCCCGGGTGTTCTTTTAAACAGGGTGGGAGTTTCCACGTCGACGAAACCTGCGAAAGAGGAAAGAAGAGACAGCGAGACGGTTTTCTTCTGTGGACTCAACAGAAGCGTGATGACAAAGGCGGCGGCGGCGGCGGTCCTCACCGTGCACGTTACACAGGTACTCTCTCATCTTCATCACCAGCTGAGACCGAAGTCGGAGGTTCCTCTGCATCTGAGATGAGCGCAGGTCCAGGTAACGGTACTGCATCCGCACAGACTCCGACTTCTGCACAAGGAAACACCGCGGATCCAGGAGTCATGACAGGAAGTGAAGCTTATTAATAATAATAATAATAATAATATTAATAATAATAAAGACACTTACTTTGACTGAGTCCTTGATCTCAAAAGGGAACTTCCTGCACACGTTGAACACCTCCAGGCTCTCAGCCAGGACCTCCATGTCCCCCGTGGTCATGGTCTGTGTGTGCGACAGACACGCGTGAGACATGTGAATGTGTGACATCATCATTCTAAACACACACACACACACACACACACACACACACACACACACACACACACACACACACACACACACACACACACACACACACACACACACACACACACACCTCGTTCTCCTGCCCCGCCGGTCGCCGCCTCACCGACCCCGTAACCTTGACGACAGACTCGACTGTGAGGTCACACAGCGCTGCTTTCAGGTCACGCGCAGACTTTTAAAAAAACAACAAAACAGAAACAAAATCACATGAAACACAACTTTCCTTATCCTCTTCTCTCTTTATTATGAATATTAACGTCCGTACGGACTCATGACAGACTCTGTGTCGTTAGTTTTCATCCTTACTTCTTCCTGAGGGATCAGAATCTGCGTCATGCCGCTGAAGTCTCGCAGGATGACGAACAGATCCTGTCTGTGGGAGGCAGAACCGTGGTTAACTCTGACTCTGTGTAAAGCTGACTCTGTGTAAAGCTGACTCTGACTCTGTGTAAAGCTGACTCTGACTCTGTGTAAAGCTGACTCTGTGTAAAGCTGACTCTGACTCTGTGTAAAGCTGACTCTGACTCTGTGTAAAGCTGACTCTGACTCTGTGTAAAGCTGACTCTGACTCTGTGTAAAGCTGACTCTGTGTAAAGCTGACTCTGACTCTGTGTAAAGCTGACTCTGACTCTGTGTAAAGCTGACTCTGACTCTGTGTAAAGCTGACTCTGACTCTGTGTAAAGCTGACTCTGTGTAAAGCTGACTCTGACTCTGTGTAAAGCTGACTCTGTGTAAAGCTGACTCTGACTCTGTGTAAAGCTGACTCTGACTCTGTGTAAAGCTGACTCTGACTCTGTGTAAAGCTGACTCTGTGTAAAGCTGACTCTGACTCTGTGTAAAGCTGACTCTGTGTAAAGCTGACTCTGTGTAAAGCTGCGTGCCTGCTGCAGGAGCGGGGCCCCACCTGAGGTACTGGACCCATCCGCACAGCGTGACCCTCTGCCCCTGGTGGTGGGCTCTCAGCTCTCCGCAGGTGTGAGTCCTGAACGACAGACCGCCGACGCCTGGTTTCCCCAAACACAGTTTTAATGGTTAATAGAGTGTGTGTGTGTGTGTGTGTGTGTGTGTGTGTGTGTGTGTGTGTGTGTGTGTGTGTGTGTGTGTGTGTGTGTGTGTGTGTGTGTGTGTGTGTGTGTGTGTGTGTGTGTGTGTGTTCGTAGAAACATGTAATTCGGAGAAGGACCTTGAAAAGTGCATAAATCATGTTTATAATGTGTAATTAATAACTTTTTAATAAAGTTATTAAGGAAATCAGCCTCTTTAGCACCTTTGCAGAATCAAATCACTGCAAAACACACAGAAAATAATAAACAACTGCTCAACTTCTGTCAACTGAGACCAAATATTGACTCATTTAAATCATAAAAACAACAATAATCATTATTTTGCAGGAGTTTTTGGAGATGAACTGCCTGTCGGGGCTCGTGAGCACCCTCTGGACCCTGATGGGTGTGAGCACCCTCTGGACCCTGATGGGTGTCCCCCCCCCATCACGCACCTGTGTTCGCAGGGTCGAGGCTGCGGAGTGTGTGTGAGCAGCTCAGGTGTCTCCTCAGCAGGGGTCCTCGGCTGGAGGTCCAGGCTGGGCTCCGGTTCCGGACGGAGTGAGCGGTTCTGAGTGCACGGACCAGGTTCTGCAGCACACACCTGCTTTTAGTTGCCATGTTCAGCAGAGGTGACCACCGGAGAGGCTGTCAGGCAGCTGGGCTGGAGCACCGGGGCTAACGCCGAGAACTGGACTCCACAGACCGGGTCACGGGGTCCGGAGGGGGTCTGGGGGGTCCGGGGAGGTCCAGGGGGGTCCGGGTGGGTGAATAACCTCCGCTGTCAGGTCGTCCGGTCCCGGTTCCGCATGTTTTCAGACTCTTTTCTGTTGTTTTGCGCGTTAGCTCGATGCTAACACACACACACGTAAGAGTCCAGGGTACGTAAGCGGATGTGACGTCATGACGTTTTTTCAAAACTTTATTTTGTAAAAACTTTTTTTTTTACATTTCAATTTTAATTTGAAAAACAATAAAAACACAATTAATAAAAACTGATGTGAGGAAATATTTGATTTTTATTTTGCAATCGAAGCTTAAAATAAAATAAAACGAAATAAAATGAAATTAAATGAAATATAATTAAAATAAAATAATCAGAGGGGTTAAGATTTCAACAAAGGTGCTTTGACTGTGTTAAAAAAAATTCTGGATTCTGACTTAAAGAGCAAAATACGTCCGTTTTTTCACAGTCTGTGGGATATATCTGCTGTAATGCTGGGAAACCAGTTAAGCATTAAAATCAAGTTTTAAAAAAGGTATAATAATGGTAATAATGTATAGAAAGACAGAGAGGGTGTCCCAGAAGATGCTTTCGGTTGCATTTTAGTAAATACAAAGACTAAATATCAATTTATCTTGATGCCTGATCATTTTTTAACCTCATTTCTCATCTGAGAGTCTCTTAGAGGAAGAGTAAATCCAAGATTCAAGAAGTTTTATTTATCCCAAGGGAAATGATTGTGCAACAGTTTCAATACAAAGATGGGAAAGGGTCAGAGTAACAACAAGCTAACATAAATCAAATCAAAATAAAGCTAACATGTTTTGAGGACCCTCGGGCTGACACCATCGGGACCCGCTGCCTTGCCTGGGCGGAGTCTGCAAAGCTCCTTCCTCACCTGCTCTTCAGTGAAGGTCTGTCTGCTGTGTGCGTTGATGGGGGTGGAGAGAGGTGATGGCGGGGGGAGGTGACAGGTAGGGCAAAATCAGGAAGGAATTGAGGGGGAGGGGGTGTCGGCAGGGCTTGAGGTGGATGGTTGTGGAGGAGCTTGGGGAGGGGTGGTCCAGAGCCCTTTCATCAAATCTGTTGAAGAACAGATTCAGCTTGTTGGCTCGTTCAGTACCACCTCCTACTGTCTGGCTACTAGATTTGTAGCCAGTGAAGCTCCTCATGCCGCTCCACACGTCCTTCACATTGTTCTGCTGGAGTTTGTGCTCTAGTCTAAATCACGCTTTAGAGCAGGTGTCTCAGACTGATCCAGTAAAGAGTCGCTGTGGCTGCAGGTTTTCATTCCAACCAAGCAAAAACACACCTGACTCGACTTATTCAACCAACTGATTCGCCTTCACACGGTTGGATTTGTTGGATCAGGTGTGTTCTTGCTTGGTTTGAATGAGAACCTGCAGCCACAGCGGTTTGGGACCCCTGCTTTAGAGTTTATATCATTTAAAGCTTCTTTCTGAAACCAGGCCCCTGCAGCAGGCTTCACTCCTGTCCAGGTGGTGGTGCTGGTGCTTCATAGAGCCGGTCTGTGAACAGCAGAAGAAGCAGTGCACTTCCTCTGTGCAGTGTGTGTGTGAGTGTGTGTGTGCAGACATGTCGGGCTGCAGGCTGATGAAAGCCATCAGAGTGGGAGAGTTTGGAGCTCCGTCTGTGCTCAGACTCTGCTCGGACGTGCCCGTCCCACAGCCTGGACACAGACAGGTGAGACCCACCGCAGCTGCTCACAGGTGGAAGGAGTTCACACCTGAACGTGCCACAGTGAGCAGCTTTAACGACCCAGAGCTACAGAGCAGGGGACAAACTCCGGCCTCTGGTCACATTCAGCTGTGAAACATCACTTTTTGTTTCTGTGATTCCACTTTAAAACGCATTAAAAGAGTCAATAATGTCGTCTGTCTGTGGGTGCATCGCTCACAGTGAAGACATGAACACAAGTAATTAATCTATATAAAATAACCACATGGTAAAGACTACTTTTCTATAATAATAATAAATGCACATATTTATACAGCACCTTTCATAACAAAATGCAGGCTTACAAAACAAAAGAACACTTATTAAAACAGAAAACACAGTAAAAGTACTACAAAAAGACAGAAAATAACTAAAGGTAGGTGCACAATGACCACAAAGTGACACTAAATGACCACATAGTAACGTAAAACCTCTTAAAGAACGATGAAAAACATTTGATAATGTTTGATAACACAAACAAACCAAAATGACCACGACGATCAAAATGAGCAAAAGTAGATGCAGAGTTACTAAAAAATAGACATAAAACGACAAAAGTTGGTGCAATACAACCACAGAGACTCTAAATGATGCTAAATTAAAGCAAAACGACCCTAAAATTACTAAAAAAAAGACAGAAAATAACTAAAATTAGTTACACCATGACCACAAAGAACCCTAAATGACCACATGGTAACATAAACCTTCAAAAAGTAGATACTAAACATCAAAAACGATGAAAAACATACATATATCGACTACAAACAAACCAAAAAGACCACAACGACAATCAAAATGAGCAAAAGTAGATGCAGAGTTACTAAAAAATAGATGCCAGACAGCCACAGAGACACTAAATGATGCAAAATACAAGCAAAACGACCTAGAATTATTACAAAAAGACAGAAAATAACTAAAAGTAGGTGTACAAAGACCACAAAGAGACACTAAATGACCACATAGTAACGTAAAACCTCTAAAAGTAAATGCTAAACATCAAAAACGGTGAAAAACATACATATATTGACCACAAACAAACCAAAAAGACCACAACGACAATCAAAATGAGCAAAAGTAGATGCAAAATTACTAAAAAATGGATGCAAAACAACCACTGAGACGCTAAATAATGCAAAATAAAAGCAAAACGACCTAAAATTACTAGAAAGACAGAAAATAACTAAAAGTAGGTGCAAAGTGACGGAGAAAAAGATGCTTAATGATTAAAAATAGGTGCAAAACGATCAAAAACATACGGATAATGACTATAAACAACCTACATGACGACAAAAAGACACAAAATTAATAAAAGAAGATGCAAAATTACTAAAAAATAAATGTAAAACAACCACAGAGACGCTAAATGATGCAAAATACAAGCAAAACTACCTAAAATTACTACAAAAAGCCTCCCTGTGCTGCAGGTGCTGGTTCGAGTCCACGCCTGCGGGGTGAACCC
>NC_139840.1:2802465-2847465 GCF_963691815.1 Echiichthys vipera | reverse complement strand
CACTAATACTGCTGAAAATAACAGCAAACCTCTGCAGCAGCATGAGAAGAGTCCCTACACACACAACAAAGCAGCAACAGCGTAGTTAGTGAACCCAGAGTTTATTAAAAGAGTGTTTTAAAGACTTACCTACTGGCCCCTGTACCAGCTCCTCTCATAGTAAAGTCCGTACAAGAGAAATGTTTTTTGTAACTTACATATGCAATTCCTTTCATTTCCGTGTCAACGCTCACAGACATCGTCACAAACATCACAGTAATGATGCATTTCCATGGAATTATAAACACCAAAATTTTCCTCCCTGAACTGAACTCAAGTGCGTTTGGCAACCGACTTCCCGCTGCAGGGAAGGACCAGACTTTTAAAACACTCTTTAATAAACTCTGGCTTCACTAACTACGCTGTTGCTGCTTTGTTTTGTGTGTATGGACTCTTCTCATGCTGCTGCAGAGGTTTGCTGTTATTTTCAGCAGCATTAGTGGTTAAAAAAGACCTTTGAATGCCTTCACTGTACTGCCCCGAGCTAACCACTGTTAGCCCTTTGGGACTGTTAGCGTCTCTCCGTGTGTTCTCTATAGCTGGTTGATCAACAAATAAAACTGTCTCCATGGCTTATTTGGTGGATTTAATGCCGAAAAGGACCATAGATCCCATTTTCGCCGGACTTTACACTCTAAAATGATAATTTTGATATGTCTTGAAGTCTTTATTTGCAGAAATGTGAATTTGTCTGCAGGTCTTCTGCTGATGTTGCTGCTGTCAGTCATCAGAGCCCAGCGCGTGTCCCACGTCCCATCATGCCCTGCTTCCTGTGTGGTTTGTTCTGAAGACGCCCTCATCTGTCACAGACTGGCTCACATTATTGGTAAACACACACACACACACACACACACACACACACACAGTCACAGACACTGCAGGAATATGGACATTGTATATTACCCATGAGACCTCACGTGTTTACAGGACTGTACTGTGTGTTTGTGTGTGTGTGTGTGTGTTAACTGTGTGTGTGTGAGCAGACGCTGCAGACTCGACCCAGGCTCTGCTGCTGACAGAAGGCTCCATCTCTACAGTCCAGCCGGCCTCGCTCTCTGACCTCAGCAACGTTACCGTCATAGGTCAGAGGTCACTCACTTTGAATGTCAAGGTTTCTGAACTGCCGCAGTCGATCAGTCCAAACAAAAACGTATTATTAACGGCCAAAACACGCGACAAGCTGCCGTGCAACGTCTACGGAAAACTGCAGCGGCTTCTTTCGGACATTTGATGGTTTGAAGGTAAAGATGGTGAATAACTATCTCCTGTCCTGTGAGTCCTGTGACATGTTGACTTATGATACAAAGAATTTATTTCCGCTTGAAACACATGAAAACGTCTCCCGTCTGCAGAAAAATGTAATTAATGGTGGTGATTGGCACTCCTGCTGCTTGGTGTGTTTGTCCGGTTTTACTTCTGAACAGTCTCTGTTTAGATTTTAGGCAACAAATCGAAATAGTTACGTAGGTTTAGCAACAGATTGTGGTTTGGGTTCAAATTAGTACGTCTGTTATGCGTACCAGCTACCCCACCGAGGGAAAGTCTACACATAGTGGCTTTAAAATGATGCAAGTATGAACTATAAGTATGTCTGTCCATCCTCCAGGTCTGAGTCATAACCATATCTCAGTGCTGGGCGGACAGTCCTTCAGAAACCTGCCGTTCCTCCACACCTTACTGCTGGACCACAACCTCCTGACCAGCCAGGCTCTACAGGGGGGAGCTCTGACCAATCTAACCCGGCTAGAGGTCCTCGCCCTGGGCCACAACCTCATCAGTATGGTGGGTACTTCTTCAGCGGGAAAACATATTTAAAATCGACTGTTTTTAGCTGGGAGTTTTGCTTCTGTGTGTAACGGCTTAAGGTACTTTGTGCTGTGTTGATGTGCAGATCCAAGGCGTCTGGTTTAAAGGGAGCAAGGCCCTGCGGAGCCTGAAGCTGGAGGGAAACTTGATCACCAGTTTGGACTCTGGTTCTTTGCCTCTGAATGACCTCAAAGATCTGGAGAGTTTGGATCTGTCAGATAACCTGATAGATCATCTGCATAGAAACAGGTCAGTATGGGGTGCCTGGCAGCTCACCTGGTAGACTGTATGCCCCCTAACTAAAGGCTGAGTCCTTACCCCTTACCTGTCCATGTTCAGCTTTACTAGTACAGGCAGAAGCCCCAAAATAGTCGTTAAAAAAGTAACCATGCCATTGATTCCTGAACATTTATTTAAGACCATTCATTTATATTTTTGTATACGTTTTGCATTAAAATCTGGTTCGGGCATCTAGTAAGGATGCCCCCTGGGCGCCTCCCTAGGGAGGTGTTCCAGGCACGTCCAGCTGGGAGGAGGCCTCGGGGAAGACCCAGGACTAGGTGGAGAGATTATATCTCCACACTGGCCTGGGAACGCCTCGGGATCCCCCAGTTAGAGCTGGTTAATGTGGCCCGGGAAAGGGAAGTTTGGGGTCCCCTGCTAAAGCTGCTGCCCCCGCGACCCGACCCCGGATAAGCGGATGAAGATGAGATGAGATGAGTTTTAACTAAATTTCCCTGGTAACACCTGAGGGTTTGACTAATACCTAGAACAAGCATTTCCATTGCACAAGGTTCCTATTCAATGGAAATGTTGTTCACTGATCCAGTAAGAAGGACCGACCTTAGATACGACCTGCAAAATGGAGACCTTTCTAGTCGACTCAGCTCACAGAACCCCAGCTATGAGCCAGAAAGCTAAAGCTGAGGTTATGCTAGCAAGATTCAAAGTCAATAAGATTTGTGGACAAGCAGTAAATATAATTTGACAGTATGTTTAACAGCAAGACAGCTAGCTATCCAGCCACAGCACTATTCCCAAATCAATGTCGCTAATAAATAAAACCTCTTTTGTGTCACAGTAACAAACTCTGGCAAGATCTGGCAACCCAGCTGAGCTAACGCCAACTAAAGTTCATGAACGTCTCAGATAACTAATTTTTGGAATGCTAAATATGGCTCTTAACTGTGTATATATCTAATGTTATCAAAAGAAAGAAAGATAGAAAGATAGTAGTTGGTAACACCAAAGTAATATACACCATGATCTTGTCCTATGACTTATAGCTTTGGTGGGTTGATGAGCCTGCAGACTCTGGATCTGTCCAGAAACCGCCTGAGTTCGGCTCCTGCGGAGGCTTTTTCTTACCTCAGCTGGCTGACAAACCTCAACCTGGACCTCAACTCATGGAACTGCTCCTGTCAGCTGCTGGAACTTGCCGCCTTCCTGTCCACCTTCATGCAACAACCTGACAAGGTGCACAACTTCTTCCTCAACCTGTGTTCATTCCCCATGCAGCTTCACTAGTTGACTTAAACGTGACATTCTGTATTTCTCCCCTGCTGCTCTCAGACCCTCTATAATGGCCGTAGGATGGTGTGTGTGAGCGCCGACAACCCGGCCGTAACCACAGTGCTGGAGCTAACGGAGGCCAACTGTGTCCCGTCCAATCAGAACATCACGGTGCGGATAGAGGCGAGAGGCAGCGTGACAGCTCAACTGTATGCTCGAGATCTGGCCATCACCGCAGTCATCTGTTTCATTGGTGAGAGTCAAACTTTGCTGCTGGGAATGAATCTCTGACTGCTACAGTTTCATTTATAGGAAGTAAATTTGCTGCAAGATGACTAAAGATGCTGCTCTCACCAGCTTTTTAGATTGATTCAAATCTTCTGGATTGATTGGACCCATCCGTCCTCATCCCAACTATCGTTTTGTCAGGACCCTTTCCTTTGACGTCACTTGTCAATGCCCTTGGGTAGTCCTGTGTGTCAAAAGCATGACAGTTATTTACGTTATGAACTCTTAGGCAACAAAATCACTTGGTTAGGGTTAGAAAAAGTTGAGGGTGAGGTTAAAATAAGTGTTTTTTGTACAACTACAGTGACACCCATGACACGAACGGGACATGAACCAAGGGCAACAGGGTGGAAGTCCTGTGTTTGTGGTTTGACCCATCAATCATCCAAACCTGTCTACTTACGCAGAGTTTGCGGCCCTTAATACTCTGGCACTTGTTCTGAGCATCTAATATCTCCACGAATGGATAATTGAAAAACTGGTGCGTTTGGCAAAGTAACCCTGTGCATCTGTGCCAAAAGTCGAGGGTTGTGACAAAACGGCAGTATTTAGCGCACAGCACATTAATATAAAATTGTAGACATGAATCTGAGCAGCCATTAAGGACAAATATACCTGTTCCCCTGTGCTTCAGGTGGCGTTGGCTTGACCCTGCTGGTAGTCCTGATCTACTATCAAGTGTCTCGGAGGAAGAAACTAAAAGAGAGAAAAAGACAGAAAGAAGAAGAAGAAGAGGCAAGCAGCACAGTGGTGAATCACCAAGTCAATCACGTAGATGTGGGTGAAAAGAGAAGGGACTTCTTCTTGGACCCACATAGAAGCCACCCTTGGGACAGGGAAGCTATGATGTTGGATGCAAGGACAGATGGTGGCCAGTTTTGGTCCAGAGCTGATGAAAATGGGCATTTTAGGTGCATGGACTGTAGCGCCAAAGGACAGAGAGGGATGGGGCCGAACCCATCGAGAGCCCGATGGAACAATGGGGTCAATGGTGGGATGGAGGTGGCAGAGGAAATACGGTGGCTTAAGACTCATCAGGGTTTATCAAGCAGGGACTTTCCTAACAAGCTTCTTTCTCACGGCAACACCAACTCTTCCTCTCATCCGCGGAAAGAAACCTTAAGTCAGAGACCGGAGGCCCTGGTTGCTTATAAGACAAACAGAGAAATGGGAGAGAGCTACAGGACTGACATTGAGGGTAAGACTTTGCACTGTGAGAGCTGCCACAGGACAAACAGACCGCCAGAGCAGAACACGAGACCAGGGAGGATCCACACCAACGCCGCTCTGTCTGATGGCTTCCCGCCTCAGTACAGACAGACTGACAGGGGTAGGAACCCGAACCAGTTTGACATGAAGAACACGGAGTTCAGAAGAGAAACAAGAAATGTGACGTTTGACTTAGAGAATTCAAGACGCCTGGAGCGAGGAAGCAGTCAAGGTGAGAGGGAGGAGGAAGCGAGAAGCTCTGGAGACAAAGAGAGTAGAAGAGCAAGAAAACACAAAGTCCAGTCAAGCCGGGCACTGAAGGTTAAACTCAACTTGAACCCGGTGCGGAAAAGCAAAGTCCATCCCAAGAGGAAGCCTGAGCTGGGCCACTCAGAGAAAAGCAGCCCGAGCAAGAGTAAAGAAAGAGGCGAGAGGGGAGAGAGAGGAAAGTCTGGCAAGAAAACTAAGGGTAGCAGCGACAAAGTGAAGAAATCCACCAAGACTAAAGGATCGACTGAGGATGGCGAGGAAGAGAAGGAAGGAGAAGACGGCAGAGAAGGAGGACAGAAAAGCAAAAAGCAGAAAAAAGGCGGGCAGGAAAGTACAGAGGGTGACCAGGGCGAGGATACGCAGACGGTGAACTCCCAGTCTGGAGATACCACCAACACTGTCGACCAAACGGCCTCTGGACAGGTTCAACACGTGCCGAGTGTTCAGCATCATGGAGCTGGATTGGTTCTGGGGAGTGCTCAGCTTTCCTTGCAGCATCCCTTATCCCTAGACAAGAATCGCACTACCAACCTCTCCCTGCTTGGCTCAGCGGGCTCACAGCTGACTAGCAGCAGCCTCTCTCTTCAAGGAGGGAATTATTTGCTCAACGCCATGGCCCCTGGATCCAATGCACTGTTAGCTAATCCTGTAGCTCCTAGTTTAGGAATCAGTGGGCCAAACATGGCTCCAGGTGGTGCCCCAGACAGCTTCAGCAGGCAACCTGCGGTAGGCCTCGCGTCTCCTGCTACCTCTCTGCTTCATGCTAACTCTTTGCAAGCAACTGCATTACACGCCTCTCCTCTTCATGCCTCTCAGCCTGCAGGACTAGCTTCAAGTTTAGCAGCAAACGCAGTTGTTAATCCTGCACCTGTGCAGTCCCTCCCGCAGAGCAAGCCGCCACCTGACAGCTCCCCTCTTGTAGCAACACTAAAGTTTGATCCAGCCCGGGAACCAGGCCTTCAGACTGGGGAAGGAGTGCATCAGAGCCTCCCTCAACAAACTCATGGTTCCTCTGGGGTGACCCATCAGGCTCCCGCCATAGTGACCACTGTGGAGAATCTGTCAAACAATAACAGTCAGATAGAGACCGGGCGTGTGCACGGTGGGTCCACAATCCACATGTCAGCTGGGGGTGGGGCTCGAACTGAAGGAGTCGCTGCAGGGTTGTCAGGAGGCAGCATGCAGGCAGCAGATGTGTCTGTATCAGGTGTCTCTGTGCCCGGTACGTCTACACAGAGTGTCTCCTCCACGGGGGATGCAGTTGCAGCTGCTGCACTGCTGCAGCAGGAGTATCTGTCTGAAGAAGGAGGATCCTCCCCGAGGAGGAAACTGAGGCTGGTGCTTCCTGAGAAGACGTCCAGTCGACCACCAACAGCACTGGAGAGGAAAATACGCTAACTGCTCATATCACCCGCAGTGTTTCAATAAAAGTAAAGTAAGCCGTAGTGGGTTTCTACCTCACCTTCACATGGACTTGATTTCTATGTCTGACTTTTCTTTTTAAATATGTGCAAACAAGTTTCACATATATACGTATATTTAAAAATAATAATAAGTTTGACATGTTTTGGTGTTTTACAGATGTCTGGTGTAGTTTTATTTTTATAATATAATAATTATAAACAGGTTTCCTCAGGAGGGGGGCTGGAGTCTCCCTTAGAGAGAGGGGGAGAAGTTCAGCATCCGTGAGGAACTCGGAGTAGAGCCGCTGCTCCTTTGCGTTGAAAGGAGCCAGTTGAGGTGGTTCAGGATCATCTGGTAAGGATGAACCCTGGGCGCCTCCCTAGGGAGGTGTTCCAGGCACGTCCAGCTGGGAGGAGGCCTCGGGGAAGACCCAGGACCAGGTGGAGAGATTAGATCTCCACACTGGCCTGGGAACGCCTCAGGATCCCCCAGTTAGAGCTGGTTAATGTGGCCCGGGAAAGGGAAGTTTGGGGTCCCCTGCTAAAGCTGCTGCCCCCGAGACCCGACCCTGGATAAGAGGCTGAAGATGAGATGAGATGAGACAACGTTGGTGTATTTCATTTTCTTCTGTGATCAAAAACACTGGAAGTTGGATTGAAATAAACAAATCAACAGCCTCTATGTACATCTGCAGTTTTGGAAATGTGTCATTTTAACATGAATACAAACACGATATTCTTTTATTCACTTCTATTATGACATCAACTTATTTATTCCCCTCCCCCACCCTGTGTGGCACACGGGTAAGAACGACCCAACTGAAAAATCTATGAAACAATACATTAAGTAAATACAATAGAGAGACTAAACACATGATAGTAATACATAAATGAATGAAACATCAAATCTAAATGTCAAAAATGGCCACAAACAACGTTAGAGCTGCAGCAATAAGTCAATTAATCCTAAATCAATCCTGTTTGGAGTCATTTCCTGTCTGTTAAAGGGAAGGTTTTCGTTGCTCTACGGGGGAATAGTTGGGTCTGTGTAAAGTAAGTCATAGAGTGTGGTCTTTACCTACTCTGTAAAGTGCCCTGAGATCACTTTTGTTATGATTTGGCACTGTAAATAATATTAAACTGAATTGAAATTGAATTGTTTTGGTGACGTGAGTGTAGTTGCAACCCTGATGGACGTTTGTTTACAGTCATTATGTCACAGTCTGGGACATATAACCTCATTTCCCCGTGTTTGATTCCTTAAAACAAACTGAAACAGCAGCGACTTTGAGCCGTGTGCTGGTCGTAGCAGGTTGCAGAGGCTTCGATGTGTCACGGCTGGATTGGGTTTCTGTTTTGGCACCGGGGCGGCTGTTGGCAGTGTGTCGGGTTTCACCGGTCACACTGTGGTTTACATTTACCAAACCTTTACCTGGTGTTACCTCGACCACTGTTACACTGAGACTCCCTTCACTGGTTGAAGGCGCTGTGTGCAGTATTTCAAACATCAAATCATTTTTTGTCACCTGTAGAATTTAATTAACGCGGCTGATTCTCAGGATTTTCAGGCGTTTCAAGTGAAAAACGATCTCCGACCACTCAGCATTTTAGCTCCGTATCTCAGCAGGTAACCGGTGGATTGCTTTCTCCAGGTAGGGAATGAGTCCTTACCCCAAGTGAAGGAGTTCAAGTCCCTCTGGATCTTGTTCACGAGTGAGGGGACGATGGAGCGTGAGTTTGGCCGGAGAATCGGAGCAGCGGGGGCGGAGCTGCAGTCGCTCTACCGCACCGTTGTGATGAAAAGAGAGCTGAGGAAGACAAAGCTCTGGATCTACCGCTCAGTCCTGGTTCCTACCCTCACCTGTGTTCATGAAAGCTGGGTCAGGACCCAAAGAACCAGGTCGTGGTTACAAGCGTGTGAAATGTGTTTCCTCAGGAGGGGGGCTGGAGTCTCCCTTAGAGAGAGGGGGAGAAGTTCAGCATCCGTGAGGAACTCGGAGTAGAGCCGCTGCTCCTTTGCGTTGAAAGGAGCCAGTTGAGGTGGTTCAGGATCATCTGGTAAGGATGAACCCTGGGCGCCTCCCTAGGGAGGTGTTCCAGGCACGTCCAGCTGGGAGGAGGCCTCGGGGAAGACCCAGGACCAGGTGGAGAGATTAGATCTCCACACTGGCCTGGGAACGCCTCAGGATCCCCCAGTTAGAGCTGGTTAATGTGGCCCGGGAAAGGGAAGTTTGGGGTCCCTGCTAAAGCTGCTGCCCCCGTGACCCGACCCCGGATAAGAGGCTGAAGATGAGATGAGAGATGAAATAATCTCCATATTAACATGGATATCACTGTTGGTGTTCACTGGGCATGTGCGTGTCGGTGTAAACAGGAAGTAGATGTTAGACATTTCTTTGTGTTTTAAAATCACAACAAATACGTTAAAAATACTGTTTGGTGCCATCAGCTGTCCAGCGGGTTTCCCCGTCAAATATCATAAACGCAGAGTAGTCAGCTCTCAATGAACTCATCAATGATTTAGTGATTAATCAAGTGTTAAAGGCAGCAGTTTTAACCTGCATTGATAGATTATTTCTCCAGAACAAGCTGCAAATATACAGATTTTCCCGGGAGACTCCCCTTTTTTATTGTTTCTGTGTGAGACACAGACACTTCTCATTAGTACAGCACTATGTAATATATATGATTCAGTTAGCATACAGTTTATTTAAGTAGTGCAAATTTCTTTTTAGTTATTTATTTCATTGTGTTTTTTATCCGTAGTATTTCTTGTTTGAAAATTTCTTTCTTTCCTTCTTTTAGATATTTCAAAAAGTATTTATGTACATTTGTAAATTGCTGTACAGCTGTCGTTCATTGTCCTTTACAAGCCCTTTAGGGGTTTTACATCCCACCTGTCTGTTCTTTCTTATGTTATTATATAGTCCTTCTTCATCTTTACAGACAGGATAAATGCACAAATAAAGAACAACAATAAAAAGAACTGTACTGAGAAAATTAAATACTCTACTCGTGCAAATTTCACACGTCTTGGAAAGTAGAAGTCCTGTTTGTTACAGAACGTTAAAGCAAAGGGGCGTGCATCAAATCTGCTGTGTCGACTTTATCGTCATTGCACCAATTTAAGGGAAATGATCATTGTTAAAACTCAAATGTGAACTTTGTCTAATTTAAATCTGACTTTGTGCACCGGAGTGGGACCTAACTGCAGCTGCCTCCTGTCGCCTGTAGGGGGCAGCGTGCACCTTCAGCCTGTTCTCCAGTGTAGCTGCAGATGAAGTGATTCATGCCTGAGACACGGATCAAATGGGACATAAAATGTAATTAAAGCAGAAAGGTACCGACTCTGTTTGAACATATTATCGACCCGAGAAAAGACAAATTTATTAAAGAAAGACAGAACAGAAGAGAAACAGCCCACTGTGGCATTTGGTGCCATCTCAAATATCAAAATGTCAAATATATATATACAGCTGCTTTACTTTAGTTTACAGTGGAGCGAACAGTCGGGGAATAAGGTTGAAGAGGTGGTTCTGTTTGTTTGGAAATATAACCGAGATGCACTTATCCTTCCTTTATCCTACAGATGAATGAAGAACGCGGCAGTAATGTGTTAAATCGCAGCCTGCACCAACACCATGGACACCAACACCTTGGATTGTTAGCAATAAATGTAACTGTAATGTCCCCTAGGCATGTGTGTGTGTGTGTGTGTGTGTGTGTGTGTGTGTGTGTGTGTGTGTGTGTGTGTGTGTGTGTGAAATGCAAATGTCGAATGCAAAAGAAGAAATGCGTGGTGGGCTCTGACTCGCCCCCACACCCACTGCGGGCTCGTTTCTTCTGAAAAAAATAGAACTAATGGGCTTGTGATGTAAACATAAGTGTCCCCTCAGCTCTGACACAGCCACTGTGCTCTGCGTTATGCACCCGGTGAAGCTGCATTGATGATTAATCCTTATGCCAATCAGACCAATAACCATCAAAGATGAGCATTACTGCGAGAAACGAGCTCCTGTTGTTGGGACCATGAACACAACATCAATGCATCGTAGTGGCTCTTGTTACCAACGGTAAAGAGAGACGACCGTTGCACTCGTGGTTCCTGAAGGTGCTGTTTAAATGTTGGGCCAGTGGTTTTGTTAGGGCGCACTCACACTGTCCATCCGTACCGTGCCCAAGCACGTTTTCACGGCTAAAGTCTGGTTTGTTTGACCAGTGTGAGTGCTTGCCGTCCACGGCCCGTCTGAGAGAGGTGGGCTTTTGTAAAGCACGTTTGCACATGTACGAGCACAAGCGTGCGCACGTGTACGAGCATGAGCGTGCGCACGTTTGCACATGTACGAGCACAAGCGTGCGCACGTGTACGAGCACGAGGCCTACGGCGGCTCTGAGGTCATTTCCTGTGCGCCTGTTGGGACGTAGAAAAAAGAAGGAGGGACCATGCGCGGACATTTCAAACAATGGCGGTGAAAGGTTCACGTTGGTGTGATGCGGAGGTGGAGTGTTTACTGCAGATTTGGTCGATGAAAAGATTCAAAAACAGTCGACAAGACGCACAAAAACTCAGAGGTCTACGGAAAGATCTGGAAACAAAGCCACGCATCGCCATGACGTCATCAATGCGTGTGACGTGTTACGGCGTGATGACGTATAGGCAGCAAGAAGCATTCTCCGAGGCCCAGGTAGTGTGAGTACAAACGGGCCTGGAGGGGGGGACAAGGACCCTAAAGCCCGGGGCACGGGACGGAGGGACGCCCTTAGAGACCATTTGTTACCCCAGGGACAACGGTTGGTTCTGGTCTTAGTGGAGACTGGTGCTGTTCTGGACTCTGATGCACCCATCACTCTGCAGTTAGTGTCCTCACTGAGCAGAGGGGGCTGCTGGGAGCCCCTTCACTCTGCAGTTAGTGTCCTCACTGAGCAGAGGGTGCTGCTGGGAGCCCCTTCACTCTGCAGTTAGTGTCCTCACTGAGCAGAGGGGGCTGCTGGGAGCCCCTTCACTCTGCAGTTAGTGTCCTCACTGAGCAGAGGGGGCTGCTGGGAGCCCCTTCACTCTGCAGTTAGTGTCCTCACTGAGCAGAGGGGGCTGCTGGGAGCCCCTTCACTCTGCAGTTAGTGTCCTCACTGAGCAGAGGGGGCTGCTGGGAGCCCCTTCACTCTGCAGTTAGTGTCCTCACTGAGCAGAGGGTGCTGCTGGGAGCCCCTTCACTCTGCAGTTAGTGTCCTCACTGAGCAGAGGGGGCTGCTGGGAGCCCCTTCCCCGTCCCAAAGCACTGCCAGGCGCCACGTTCTCACCACATTTAGAGACTTTTCACAGCTTCTTAGAACTGGATTTAGAAACAGAGCCTAGAGCAGTTTAGCTCCTTATTCAGAGCATCAGGGAAAAGGGAGAAATCTGTGCTGGGCCTCATTCAGTCCCATGCATGTGGCTCAGAGTCCAGTTCACTAAACAGTCTCTGGGTCCGTCTCTGTCCTCTCACGCAGCAGCACTGTTGTTGTTATGTGACGCCGCGGGGTCAGAGGTCGGAGGTGGGGCCATGACGCCGTCCTTTAACAAAGTCTGAGGTTTCACCGTCCAGACCACAACGCCATGGGGGGCGTTTTCAAATCGTCCCACTCTGGGACCAGGTTTCTAAAGATCCTGGTTTCAGGTTGTGTTATAGGAAAATTCCTTCAACAAAGACTAGACAGACTTTTCTCCGCGGTTTTATTTCTCAGAGCATTTTCTGCATAAAGGACTACACAACGACACAACGACACAAAGACACATCAACAAACACAGGCTGCTAGAGAGACAGACCCAGCGCTAAGGGCAGTTTCTATTTAATACAAAACATGAAAACATAATCAGCGTTTAGATGGCTGACGTATAAGGTAAAGCAGTATCATTAGTCACATTCATATCAGAGGGTTTCTCAGTAGCATACGAACAGGAAACAACCTTCATCATACTTGTATCACAGGATAAGGGATAAAGCAGTGTCGTGTAGTATCTCACAAGATACAGCCTACTTTAAAATCATGCAGATGCAGATACGCAGGTTTCTGAGTGTTTCCAGAGCTAAGACTTGCATCACGAGGAGAGAAAGTGTGTTTTGTCCTGTGTTTTAAAACCACAAAACATGTCAATTGTAATTTCCGTCACATTCTCAATCTATATTACATTACATTTCATTTAGCCGGCGCTTTTATCCAAAGCAACTTCCAATAAGTGCATTAAAAAATGAGGGTACAAACCCAGAACAGCAAGAATTCAGTGTTAGCTTTAAATTAGTCCAAACTACGAGGTGCTACATATAAGTTCCCTTTTTTATTTTTATTTTTTCTATGTAATACCCTAATAACATAAAATGTATTGACTGAAATCAGCATTTATCCCCAAAACAAACGTGTAAAATTAGAAATGAGTGAAGTTATTGGTGCATTTGAAGCCGTAGATGTTAAAACCAGTTACAATAATGATGTAAAAAAAAATAAATCAGTCTTTTCTTGTATGAGACCGAGACAACATCAAGTCCACTGCATGTTAGTGGTTCTGAGGCTGTATTTAGACACAGCTACATGCTAAAGTATGCTAGCAACATGCTAACAACAACAATGCTAGCATGCTGATGTTGCGCAGGAACAACGTTAACCAAGTTTACCAACAGAAACTATGGATTAAAACTCTAATATATAAATATATATATATATTGGCAAAAACGATGAGATTATTTAGGCATTTCAAATGTACTCCTTTAGTTTAACGTTTTTTATTCCTCATTTAATTCCTTTTGCCATGTTTTGTACATTTTAATTTACGTTATAATTATTATTATTATTTATAAATTTATGAATAAATTTTTAGCATTGTGTTTAACTCTGGGACATGTAAGAAAATGTATTTTCATATTAAATCTTTTCAATAAATAAAATAAATAAAAACTCTCGGTCATTTCCGGTTGTGTGTCGTCACGGCAACGGTCCTTCAGGAGACTAACGGCTGTTGATTCCGGTCGGAGAAGTGAACGTGAACACAGATTATGATGGATTTATTCGGCCCATAATCGCTGAGGTGAGTACTTGACCTGTTTTAACACAAGCTACATCTCTCCAGAACTTTCTGACACTAAAATGGCGTTTTTCAGACAAAGACATCCGGAGAAAACTAGCGTTGTTTGGGACCTTGTTCTGGCTCAGTAACAAAATCTCGCGAGATCTTGGGAAACCGCTAAGCTAAGTGCAAAATATTCAAATGCAGCTACAAAAGTCATAAAGCAACAGAGATTTCATTGATTTTATAAGTTTTAATGAAGCAAATTAAAGGTGAATTTATTTAAAAACAAATGCATAAACGTTTTTGAGAATTTACATTTGTGTATAAAGTATTTAAAGAGTTTAAACAAGTTATTTCTGTTGTATTCTACTTTTCTGTCCTCCATTATGAAACATTATTGTAGTTCAGGGGTGACATGTGTGAATTATTAAAGGTTATTATTAAAGGTTATTGCAAGAGGACATTAAATGTTCGCATTAAAAGTCTTTCTACTTCTGTTATCTTTTAAAAAAAGGCACGTTTATTACATTAAAGTGACAAAATCTGGGGATAATTTTGGTTTAGAGGCGTAAAAACCTGCAAAACACGACCAGTATTAAGTCAGTTTGATGTTCAACATGCATTTGATATTCAGAATAAATAACAATTATGCGTTTAAACCATTTTACTGAATTATGTCAAACCACTTGTGCAACGTAAAGACTAATATTCCTCCTGTATCACATTTTTAATGGTTATTTTTATGAGTTATGATTTTTTTTAGCTAAACTTAAATTTTATATTCTTCCTTATCTTTTGACCTGGAGAAGTCAAACCACCTTTGCAACATAAAGACTAATATTCATCACGTATTGCAAGGTTTGCTTTTGAATAATCTATTTTATTGTGATTTGTTTTACAAATCTTAAATCTTTTACGCTTCTTTATCTTTTGACCTGGAGAAGTCAAACCACTTGTGCAACGTAAAGACTAATATTCTTGATTTTTTTATGATTTTTTACCAATTTTAAATCTATTACACTTCCTTATCACTTGGGTGCACATTTAAACGTTTCGTTTTGTCAACAATTTCCATTTTTACCTTTATTCCTATTTTCCATTTTCTGATCTTTTAGTCGCAGTGAACACAGAGGACGTCTGGTCACCCCACGTTACAGTCCAAATTAAATTTACTGATTTTGTTCATATTTTACTGCAATTTGGTCGCAAATATTAACGTACAGAATTAAATCTAGTAGCTGTGGAGATTATCTGACTTTTCATCAGGTCCAAATGTCACTTTTTACAATACTTTGGACTTTTTTTGTATTAGAAAATGACTCAAAATGTTTAACTGACTATAAAAATAGTTGCAAATGAATGAAATATAATAGTCCCTGCTAATGGATGCGGCGCTGCAGCTCTGTGCAGCACACACGCTAACAGTGTCGGGAACCACTGCGATGGGATTTAACAGTGTTTGGACGACATCTGCCCGCGGCTAACAGGAGGTTAAAAACACAGATTGTCTCAGACTTCAAAGACATTTGTTTCCCAATTACAGCTGCGTAAAAAAACCTGCAAAGGCCAGGACACGGACACAGAGCGCCGCGCGACGCTAAAGGTTTTCTCTTTACATCATTATGTGCCGTTAATTAGAGTCTGACTGTCACAAACTGTGGAGACACAAACAAAAAGGAGGAAAAGAGGCGTTTTTTGGGGGGAGTAATGGCTGCACATCAATGCAGCACCGACTTTATTCTCAAACACATTATTAGAATCTAAAAATAAGAAAAATCTTCACGGTTGTTGTTGCCCAGAGTCGTTTCATCTGCCAAATAAAACACATTAATACAAAGAGATACAGAGCGAGAGAGATGCGTCCCTCATCATCATCATCATCATCATCATCATCATCATCATCATCAACACTAAAACAAAACGTGATTGGATTAAAAAAAAAAGCAACATTAAAACACAGCCAACCCAGCAACAGTTATAGTTTTCTTAAATAGCGTCCGTGCGCGGAGAACGTAGAGATGACAGAAGAGGCCGTGCGACCCAATTGAGCGGTCCGCGGTCCTCCTCATTAACACCTCACACACACACACACACACACACACGGTTTGGATCCAAATCAATATTATCCACAGACATATGCCGGGAGGAGGAGCCGTCATCGCACAGAGGAGGCTTTTTGTTTCCACCCCCCCTCCAACAAAAGAATCATTTCATTATTTTTTTTTTTAAGAGACTAAAATACATCGGATTCGTACCCTTCAGATCTGAGCCTCGCCGCGGGAGAAGAACAATGAAAACGTCTTTTTTTTAATATATAATCGTACACATTTATGTATTACAGCCGGCGCCTGGTTAAAAGGCAACAAACTGCCTCAGGGGGGCGCTGTTCCACCTCTTTCGTCTGGAGCTGAGTGAAAGCGCGGTGAATCCGGCGTCATTTTCACTCCGCGGAGGCTTCACTGTCTCTGCGGACTGCGCGCGGGACTTTGGTGCGTACGCCGCATCGAATCCAGGGGGTTTTATATTTGTGTAATTAAAAAAAAGAGAATAAAAACCCGTTGAGTTTGGTTATCGACCTATCTTTTGTGCGCCGACGTCTCCTGACTTTGGCCCGTGGGAGGATACGGCGACTGTGACATCGAACAAGTTGGCTCGAACTATTATGTTACAGCGATTTACACCGACGGTAAACACCATCTTTACAAAATAGGGCTTATTATAAGGGCAGAAAATGAGAAATTAGACAAAATATCCCCTTTTTTCTGAGGGCGGTTGGAGTATTTACACCTGTTATCGTGTTTCACGCCTCCGCAGAAGCTGGAGGAAAGTACTTCCTGTTCTCGACGCTGGCCCGTCGTCCCCGTAGAAGAGGCGGATGTCTCGTTCCCACCGCGGGGCACGGCTCGACTCCGCGTTCATCCGACACTGACGCGAGTGTCGCAGGGCGGACAGCGGCGGCAGACAGTGAAATGTCAGTAAATGTACAGTGTAGGGGGCGGTTTCGCCCGTGAATGAACGCCGCTGCTCCTCAGACGCTCCGTGTCTTTCCTCCCAGTCTGGCTCCAGCCCGCGTTGCTCCGCCCCCAGGTCGCGAAATGTAAATAACAGGGCTGCAAATAACAATTATCTTCATTATCGTTCAATCTGTCGAGCATTTCCTCGATTTATCAACTGGTTGTTTCGTCCATAAAATGTCGTAAAATGAGGATAAGTGTCCTCGAATGTCTCAAAGACGTTCAGTTTACCGTCACAGACGTGCAAAGGAAAACTCTCTGATGCTCATGGAGGAATTGTTGGGTCTCTGTAAATCTTAGAGTTTCGTCTGGACCTATTTGTTAAGTGTCTTTAGATCATTTTTGTCACAATTTGGCGCTGTAAATAAAATTTAACTGAAGAAAAACGTTGGATTTAAGGATTAAAATCAGACATTTTGGACGTTAAAAACACTGATTCTCAAGTTCAGGGACACGTTTGTTCCTTTTCCAGAGAAGATGCTTGAATAAAGTATTTAAATATGAGCTTTTTGATATTTATCCGGGGTGAATTAATCGTTAGGCGCAGCCCTACGAGGCACCGGAGATCATCCACGACTCTCGCCCGTTGAAAACTAAAGAGCGGTCCCAAAAGCGCCGCGAGCGGTGCCGTCACTAATCCGCAGAAATGTCCCGTTCTTCTTTTTTATACGTGGGCTTTTGATTGAAGTGCTGGAGTTTGAGGCGGTCTGTTGAGTCCTCGGGGGGGAGGGGGGGGGGGTGCAGGTAGAGACGGTGTGGCAGTCGAAGGGCTTGGTTGAAGTTTTTGGCGTGGCGTCGTCCTGAGATTAGCTCAGATAGAGCGGTTTGTCTCTCTGCAGACCGCTGCGGGGCGAGAGGAGAGACGCAGCGTGAGGACACAGATGGGAGTAACCCGTGCAAAGGTGTTTACTGGGTATGGTTAGAAATAACCTACCCGTTGCCATGGTAATCAGTGCTCCAGTCCAGAGAGGGGTGGTGGTTGGGCGTGTGTCGACCCAGCTGGTGGTGGTAGTCCACTGATGATGACATCACGCCTCCTCCGTTGAGCATCCCTCCGCCCATTTGCTGGTAGTCGGACTGGAGAGCGTGGTGGTAGCCCTGAGGTTCAACAACGACAACAAGCGTGATTAAAGAAAGAGCGGGAAACAGACGGAGAGAGAGACGCACGTGTGTGTTCACGTTAAATAGGTGACGCACGCGCGAGGCAAAACGTAAATCAGTTCGTGGACCTGAGCTAGAGGACGAGGACGAGCACGCCGCCGCTGCACGCTTGTTTTTAACAGCGGAGAAACGGAGCAGCGAACATCCGCAACACGTTAACGCACGACAGAGTAACGAGAGAGGAAAAGAGGAGAGGAAAAGATGAGATGGTCATGGTAATAAAGATCATTCGAATTTGATAAGAAGAGAGAAAAGATAAAAGACGAGGAGAGGAAAGAAACGGAAAGAGAGGAAAGATAAAAAAAAAGATAAGAAAAGAGAGAAAAGAAAAGATGAGAGGAAACATAAGAAAAGATAAAAGAGGAGATAAAAGAAAAGAGAAGAGGAAAGAAAACATAATAAAAGAGAGAAAAGAGGAGAGGAAAAGATGAAATGGTCACCCTAATAAAGATCATTCAAATTTGATAAGAAGAGAGAAAAGATAAAAGATGAGGAGAGGAAAGAAAAGAGGAGAGGAAAGAAAAGAGGGAGAGAAAAGAGAAAGGAGGAAGAGAGAGAAAGATAAGAAAAGAGAGAGAAAGATGAGAAAAGAGAGAAAGGAGGAGAGAAAGATAAGATAAAGATAAGAAAAGAGAGAAAGGAGGAGAGGAAAGATAAGAAAAGAGAGAATAGATAAAAGAAAAGAGAAGAGGAAAGAAAACATAATAAAAGAGAGAAAAGAGGAGAGGAAAAGAGAAAATGGTCACCCTAATAAAGATCATTCGAATTTGATAAGAGAGAAAAGATAAAAGAGGAGGAGAGGAAAGATAAGAAAAGAGGAAGAGAGGAGAGGAAAGATAAGAAAAGAGGAAGAGAGGAGAGGAAAGATGAGAAAAGAGAGAAAGGAGGAGAGGAAAGATGAGAAAAGAGGAAGAGAGGAGAGGAAAGATGAGAAAAGAGAGAAAGGAGGAGAGGAAAGATGAGAAAAGAGAGAAAGGAGGAGAGGAAAGATGAGAAAAGAGGAGAGGAAAGATGAGAAAAGAGAGAAAGGAGGAGAGGAAAGATGAGAAAAGAGGAAGAGAGGAGAGGAAAGATGAGAAAAGAGAGAAAGGAGGAGAGGAAAGATGAGAAAAGAGAGAAAGGAGGAGAGGAAAGATGAGAAAAGAGAGAAAGGAGGAGAGGAAAGAGGAGAAAAGAGAGAAAAGAGGAGAGGAAAGAGGAGAAAAGAGAGAAAGGAGGAGAGGAAAGAGGAGAGGAAAGATAAGAAAAGAGAGAAAAGAGGAGAGGAAAGATAAGAAAAGAGAGAAAGGAGGAGAGGAAAGATAAAAGAAAAGAGAGAAAGCAGGAGAGGAAAGATAAAAGAAAAGAGAGAAAGGAGGAGAGGAAAGATGAGAAAAGAGAGAAGATAAGAAAAGAGAGGAAAGATGAGAAAAGAGGAGAGAAAAGAGAGAATAGATAAAAGAAAAGAGAGATAAAAGAGCGGTACAGGAAAGTTTGGGTAAATCCTCAGATTGAATGATCCGTAGGAAACACGCAGAGTGAAAACACCTTTACTTCATAACCTTTAACTAAACACAACTTTCACTTTTATTTTTATATAATATATAAAATATAAATATAATTATATATCTTATTGTTTCTCTCTTTTCTCTCCTCTTTTCTTATCTTTCTCTCTTTTATAAATAAATATGATAAATATGTGACTATATTCGTGACATTGTGCGTTGATATTAAGGCTCAAAGTAAAACCCTGCGCAGGTTTTTAGTGTCAGATGCGGTCGCAGCAACGGTGTCACGTTTAAATGCGTCCCCCGTCCTGAAGTGGACGACGTGTGAGCAGCACCAGCACCGATTACACCGTTGTTTCATCTGAGGAGGAAAGAGAGGAGGAGGAGGAGGAGGAGGAGAGGAAGGAGAGCATGTCTCTAACCGTAAGAGCGTGTGTGTGCGTGTGTGTGCGTGTGTGTGTGTGTGTGTGTGTGTGTGTGTGTGTGTGTGTGTGTGTGTGTGTGTGTGTGTGTGTGTGTGTGTGTGTGTGTGTGTGTGTGTGTGTGTGTGTGTGTGTGTGTGTGTGTGTGTGTGTGTGAGAGAGAGAGAGGCTGAAAGGGAAGTTAATCTGAGTGTTGTGAGTGAAAGAGGAGAAAGAGGAGGACAGCAGGTGGTTGGGTTCTCCCCCCTCGCCTCCCCCGTCCTCCTCTACCTCACCTATTCATCCATTGTTGAGCAAATTCTTCTCCTTCACTCCTTCACAAAGACCCCATCTGCCTCTTTTGTCTCTCTCTCTCTCTCTCTCTCTCTCTCTCTCCCTCTCTCTCCCTCCCTTCCCCCATCATTTCTCTCTCAGAAAATAAAAAGTTCCGCGCTCTGTCCGTGTGTCCTCTCAGTTCCTTCCTTCACTTTTTCCTTTGTTTCGCTCAAAAATACGCAAAAAGAAGGAGAGAAAGGGGGATTACGGGCTATAAAATGGGAAGTGAGACGTGCGTTAACGTCTCGTCGCTCTCTTCCTCCTGTTTGATGGAGTGACCATCAGCAGATAAAGTGGCGTTTGTGTGTCTTTCCCTCCCAGGGGGTGAAGATGAGCCGCCGTATCGTGCTACCGTCGTTAGCGCACGTCCGTTTTTACACGCGCACGATAATTATGATGAATGGAGTTTGGACGCACAGCTCGATAAAGGCTGTTCAGTACGACGGGCCGTAAACGAAATGCTGATGCTGTGTGTGTGCGTGTGCGTGTGTGTGTGTGTGTGTGTGTGTGTGTGATGTATTCATCCATCTCCATCCACCTCTCCGCGGATCTGTTTAAGTCGAGGAAATGGAAAAAGCCGACTCGGGGACTTCATTTGCACCTGACATTAAGGCGCCGCGCCTCGTGTCCAGATCGTGTCTCGATGTGATTTAACCTGATTTAACATTTTACACCTGGTGTTTGTTTGTTTCTGTTTACACAAAAAAACACGTGAAGGAGTCTACGGTGTAAGGGCGCACTCCCACTGTCCATCCGTACCGTGCCCAAGCACGTTTCACAGCTAAAGCCTGGTTCCTTTGACCAGTGTGAGTGCAACCGTACCACGTCTAGGAGCGGCCCGTCTGAGAGAGGTGGGCTTTAGTAAAGCACGTTTACACATGTACGAGCACGAGCGTGCGCACGTGTACGAGCACGAGGCCTACGGTGGTTCTGAGGTCATTTCCTGTGCGCCTGTTGGGACGTAGAAAAAAGAAGGAGGGACCATGCGCGGACATTTCAAACAATGGCGGTGAAAGGTTCACGTTGGTGTGATGCGGAGGTGGAGTGTTTACTGCAGATTTGGTCGATGAAAAGATTCAAAAACAGTCGACAAGACGCACAAAAACTCAGAGGTCTACGGAAAGATCTGGAAACAAAGCCACGCATCGCCATGACGTCATCAATGCGTGTGACGTGTTACGGCGTGATGACGTATAGGTGGCAAGAAGCATTCTCCGAGGCCCAGGTAGTGTGAGTACAAACGGGCCTGGAGGGGGGGACAAGGACCCTAAAGCACGGGGCACGGGACGGACGCACAGTGGGAGTGCGCCGTAGAACATTCTACGAGCTAACGGTTGTTTTGATGCTAACATTGATTTAACCGTTTACGGGGGTCTCTGCGCCTGACCTCGTATTGAGCGGGCAGCAGGCATGTGAAGGCCCCTTTAATGTGTTTGTTTTTGTCACTTTAGACGACGTCTTCGTGCGTCAGGACGTCTCGATCGAGGATTTCATCACCGTACGATTCCATTGAAACACGATAAATGATCATATCGGATCATCGCCGCGCCGTAGTTCTTCCCAATTCCAAAGTAAAGCGTTCAAAGTGGGAGTGACGCAATAAGGTAAAAAGTCAGCATGCGTGCAAAAACATGGGTTTTTTTAACATTTATTTCCCCCGTGAGGACAAAAAAGTGTGTTAAACCAATAGTTTGATCGACTCAATAGAAGCTTTTTATATTTTCTTCTTGCTCTGCCTGAAAATAAACTTTAATCGCTGTCTTTTAATTAAAAAAGAAAGAAGAAAAGCTCATAATGCGGGAAAATCCAGTCATTTGATGGTGTTTAAAAGTTTGCGGTAAACACAACTTCTCCATGTCTCAGCAGCAGCATTCAAACGATAAGCTTGATAACATTAAATTAATGTTGTGCAACAAAGCCTAACGCGTTCAAACATGGACGCCGGGTGTATCCCCCAGTGAAGGTGTGCGACTGACCTGTGACATGTTGGGCGAGTGCGTCATTCCCAGCGCGTGTCCGCCGAGCTGCTGGTGTTTGTGGTGCTGGTGGTGGTGCGGACTGTGCAGCCCTCCCAGGTGCGCCTGGCTGTGGAGGGGGGGGCTGACCTGGAGCGGAGGGGTGGACGCCGCCGCCATGCCGCCGAGGGACATGCCTCCGTGGTGGGGGACGCTGGGCCGCGGCACGGTCCCTCTGGAGGACAGGGCCTGGAGCTGGGGGTGCATCTGGGTGTGGGGAGGGGGCAGGTGCGGGCTGAGGCCGGGGCTGGAGGCGTGGGAAGGGTGCGACTGGTGAGGGTAGGGCATGTACATGCTGGGGTGCTGGTGGGTGGGGAGAGCGTGAGGGTGGGACATGGAGCTGGAGGGGTGGTGCTGGCCCGGGTGACCGGGGTACACTGAAGGTTTGGGGGTGAACATTGAGGTAGAGGAGGGGGAGGAGGAAGGGTGAGGCGGCTTCATGTCAGAGGGGTCGTTGTAACTCTGGAGAGAGAAAAGACAGGAAATCAGAACCGTTTACTCCTTAAACCTGAACGATCCGCATCCAACGTTTGGAGGGAACATCCAGAACATGTGTGTGAACGTTAACGGGTTCTCTGGGTCCAGATGTGTGAACGTTAACGGGTTCTCTGGGTCCAGATGAATGTAAACGGGTTCTCTGGGTCCAGATGTGTGAATGTAAACGGGTTCTCTGGGTCCAGATGTGTGGATGTAAACGGGTTCTCTGGGTCCAGATGTGTGAATGTAAACGGGTTCTCTGGGTCCTGATGAATGTAAACGGGTTCTCTGGGTCCAGATGTGTGAATGTAAACGGGTTCTCTGGGTCCAGATGTGTGAATGTAAACGGGTTCTCTGGGTCCAGATGTGTGAATGTAAACGGGTTCTCTGACCCCCAGATGTGTGGAAGTACGCGTGTGTGTGTGTGTGCGTGCCTGTGTGTGTGTGTGTGTGTGCGTGTGTGTGTGTGTTACCTGTGAGACCAGACTGGCTCTGTATGCAGCCAGCTGTTTCAGATATTCCTTCTTGGCCGTCTCCGTCCTCTTCTTGTAAACCTGAAACACAAACACGTGTGACTTTAGTCATTTTGCATCTTTTTGTGGTGGTTTTGCATCTATTTTTAGTCATTTAGCATCTTTTTGTGGTGGTTTTGCATCTATTTTTAGTCATTTTGCATCTTTTTTGTGGTGGTTTTGCATCTATTTTCAGTCATTTTGCATCTTTTTTGTGGTGGTTTTGCATCTATTTTTAGTCATTTTGCATCTTTTTGTGGTGGTTTTGCATCTATTTTTAGTCATTTTGCATCTTTTTATGGTGGTTTTGCATCTTTTTTTGGTGGTTTTGCATCTATTTTCATTCATTTTGCATCTTTACTTTAGTCATTATCTCTTGATGGTCACTTTGTGGGTTTTTCACCCCATTTCAGGCCCCGGTGGACCTGTTTCAGGCCCAGGGGACCTGTTTCAGGCCCAGGGGACCCGTTTCAGGCCCCGGTGGACCCGTTTCAGGCCCAGGGGACCCGTTTCAGGCCCCCGTGGACCCGTTTCAGGCCCCGGTGGGCCCGTTTCAGGCCCGGTGGACCCGTTTCAGGCCCCGGTGGACCCGTTTCAGGCCCCGGTGGACCCGGTTCAGGCCCCGGTGGACCCGTTTCAGGCCCCGGTGGACCCATTTCAGGCCCGGTGGACCCGGTTCAGGCCCCGGTGGACCCGTTTCAGGCCCGGTGGACCCGTTTCAGGCCCGGTGGACCCGTTCGGTGTTCCCCATGTTTATCAGTCAGACGTAGCTGTGGATAAGCAGCGTCGTGCGGTGAGAGCTGTGCACTAAATCATGGTGATACCGTTACAGATACAACCGTCACGGGGCTCACTTCTCCCCCAGCCGACAGTTACCTAATAACACACAACCACAATAACGATTCCCAGGACACCTTCGACAACTCTTCTCTGCTTTCAACTCTTTAAAATTCAGTGTTGGAGCCGCAGTAATGATCGCTGGTCTCCGTGGTTTTCTCAGATGTGATGTTTCCCTGCAGACGTAGCGACTCGCCGTCCCTCTCTCACGCCTTTTAAGCTTTAACCAAACAGCATAAATGTGTTTCCTGTGTTTCATCATCTGCCTTTTACAAGACTAAGGAACAAGACCACGGCTCGTATTGATAATGTGAAACTCCATTGTGGGTATTGTGATGTGACATAAGAAAATGTATTTAGTTCATTTAATAAACAGCGCACACGCAGGAAGAAGACACACAAGCTCAAAGTCTACTTTTAGTCGCTTTTAGTCGTTATTTTACATCTATTTTTAGTTGTTTTATAGGTTTCTGTGATTGTTTTATATCCATTTTTGCACATTTTGCATCTATTTGGGGTGGTTTTGCATCTAGTTTTAGTCATTTTGCATCTTTTTGTGGTGGCTTTGCATCAATTTTTAGTCATTTTGCATCTTTTGTGGTAGTTTTGCATCAATTTTTAGTCAGTTTGCATCTTTTAGTGGTGGTTTTGCATCAATTTTTAGTCATTTTGCATCTTTTTGTGGTGGTTTTGCATCTATTTTTAGTCATTTTGCATCTTTTTGTGGTGGTTTTGCATCTATTTTTAGTCATTTTGCATCTTTTTGTGGTGGTTTTGCATCTATTTTTAGCCATTTTGCATCATTTTGTGGTGGTTTTGCATCTATTTTTAGCCATTTTGCATCTTTTTGTGGTGGTTTTGCATCTATTTTTAGTCATTTTGCATCTTTTTGTGGTGGTTTTGCATCTATTTTTAGTCATTTTGCATCTTTTTGTGGTGGTATTGCATCTATTTTTAGTCATTTTGCATCTTTTTGTGGTGTTTTTGCATCTATTTTTAGTCATTTTGCATCTTTTTGTGGTGGTTTTGCATCTATTTTTAGTCATTTTGCATCCTTTTGTGGTGGTTTTGCATCTATTTTTAGTCTTTTTGCATCTTTTATGGTGGTTTTGCATCTATTTTTAGTCATTTTGCATCTTTTTGTGGTGGTTTTGCATCTATTTTTAATCATTTTGCATCTTTTTTTGGTGGTTTTGCATCAATTTGTACCGGTAGTCATTTTGCATCTATTTGTGGTGTTTTTGCATCTATTTTTAGTCATTTTGCATCTTTTTGTGGTGGTTTTGCATCAATTTGTAGTCATTTTGCATCTATTTTTAGTCATTTTGCATCTATTTTTAGTCATTTTGCATCTATTTTTAGTCATTTTGCATCTTTTTATGGTGGTTTTGCATCTATTTTTAGTCATTTTGCATCTTTTTGTGGTGGTTTTGCATCTATTTTTAGTCATTTTGCATCTTTTTGTGGTGGTTTTGCATCTATTTTTAGTCATTTTGCATCCTTTTGTGGTGGTTTTGCATCAATTTTTAGTTATCAGTTATTTCTAGGTCAAAAATATTGTTCAAAATGTCACTTTGGCCCCTCACAGTCTATGGTTTCCACATATTCACGTATATTTTAAGGCCACAGCAACAGTGATGGCGAGCACAAAGGCACGTGGACGCGCTGGGTGAAGGACGGAGGGCCGACCTGTTTCTGCTCCTCTCCCAGGCCGTCCCACATGGAGGCCACGATCTTGGACACCTCTCCGAAGGTGGCGTTGGGGTTCTGGGCCTTGATGTTGGCCTGGGTGTCCCTGAAGAACAAGGCGTAGGCGGACACGGGCTTCACCGGCTCATTGGGGTCCTTTCGCTTCTTCTTCTTTGGTGTTTTGGGTTTCTTGGCGATGTCCACCGTCGCCGGCCTCTTCTCGGCTCCACTGACCAACTGAGGCGACAACAAGGAGGGGACCGCGGTTATTTCACAACCAGAACAAGAAACAGGGAATTCAGTTGGTCAACTTTAAAACCAATAATAATATATACAAAAAAAACAATAGATAAATCATTTAAATGAATAATGAATGTACATAAACTTATGTACCCCAGTCCGATGGGAACATTATGTTCGTGTGGGACCGGGGGAAAGACTGAACCCAAAGTGTTTAAAGACGTCGGTTACATTCGGAGAAGGCAGTGTCCTGGTTTTGGGATGTTTTTTGCAGCAGGAGTTGGGCCTCCTATTCAGCTCCATGACAGCGTGAATGCAAGTGTGCCGCTCCTAGACGTGGTACGGTTGCACTCACACTGGTCAAAGGAACTAGGCTTTACCCGTGAAACTTGCTCGGGCACGGTACGGATGGACAGTGTGAGCGCGCCCTCAGGAAACATGTATTACTTCCACTGCAACTGTCATTTCAAGACAAAGCCCCTGTCACTCTGCAAATCAAGCATTTAAGAGTCGTTCTCTAGTGTCGATCTGCAGTGGTCTGTGTGCACGTGTGTGTCATGTGTATATAGTTTTAAATAAAGGAAAGAAAAGAGCATGTGAAGTGATCTGCTGACACTTTCACAGGATGTTTTCCCGAGCGCAGCGTGTAATTCAGCGCTAATTACAGATAAAACAGAGCCAGAGCTCAAACGCTGCACTTAATTAGCAGCTAATGAAATCCAATTAAGTGCAAACAGAGCTCCACGATAAAAAAACAGTCGCCAGGTTGCCACGGGCACCCGTTTAGAGAAAGTGGCGAACACTTCGTGGCCTTTGGGCGTCATCAGTAGCAGCTACGTTTGAAACATATGATAAAATATTAAAATGCACTTCATAATAAACCTTTAGTGATGTTTAGATAACGATGTTACAGTCAGAACCAGAGCCAGACGTGTCTGCGCGAGCGTTGATTCACTCGCATGCACACAGGCACACGAGACAACGGTGAAGCACATTAAGATGTGAGCGCGGTGAAAAGATGGACTAACGTCAATATCACAGATAAATGCGTCTATCGCTTCTTCCACGTCTTTAGCCTCTTCCACGTCTATCGCTTCTTCCACGTCTACCACTTCCATGTCTATCGCTTCTTCCACGTCTATCGCTTCTTCCACGTCTACCACTTCCATGTCTATCGCTTCTTCCACGTCTATCACTTCTTCCACGTCTCTTCTTCCGCGTCTATCGCTTCTTCCATGTCTATCGCTTCTTCGGCATCTATCGCTTCTTCTGCATCTATCGCTTCTTCCGCATCTATCGCTTCTTCCGCGTCTATCGCTTCTTCCGCGTCTATCGCTTCTTCCACGTCTCTTCTTCCGCGTCTATCGCTTCTTCCATGTCTATCGCTTCTTCCGCATCTATCGCTTCTTCGGCATCTATCGCTTCTTCTGCATCTATCGCTTCTTCCGCGTCTATCGCTTCTTCCGCGTCTATCGCTTCTTCCACGTCTATCGCTTCTTCCACGTCTACTATTGCTTCTTCCACATCTATCGCTTCTTTCACGTCTACTATCGCTTCCACCGCGTCTATCGCTTCTTCCACGCCTATCGCTTCTTCCGCGTCTATCGCTTCTTCCACGCCTATCGCTTCTTCCATGTCTATTGCTTCTTCCATGTCTATCGCTTCTTCCGCGTCTTTCGCTTCTTCCACGTCTATCTCTTCTTCCACGTCTCTTCTTCCGCATCTATCGCTTCTTCCACGTCTCTTCTTCCGCGTCTATCGCTTCTTCCACAGAACATGAACAGTCAGTTTGGTGCAGAGTGCTCGTTTCAGTGACACATACCAAAACAGTGAGACGCTGATTTCCACTGTGTTTGATAAACAGGGAAAACAGGTCTATAATGACCCTGCACACACACACACACACACACGCACACACACACACACACACACACACGCACGCACGCACGCACACACACTCAGCATGTCAGTGTGACTCAGTGACTCATAGAAACAGGAGATAGTCCGTCAGCGTTGTTGTTTTTTACCCTGAGTCCGTCGTCGTTGTCGTCCTCGTGTGCTGAACTGGCGGGAGACGGCGTGGCGGATTTACTTCCAGGAGGTGAAGGGGAATTGTGGGTAACGGAGTTCCCACCCCCGATCCCCAGCTGGGACTGGTTGATGGTGGACAGCTGACTCTGCTGGCTCATGCCCGATTGGCTCCGGGGTCCGAGCGCGGCTTCGATCGGCTGCTGGCTGCTGGCGAACCGGGAGTCGGAGTTCACCATCTGTTGCATCTGTGACAAAGACAAACACGGGACAGTGGCGGTTAGAGAGTGAAGCACATATCAGGTTTCCTCTGCCGTTGGATGAGTCCGCGGGTCGTCTGCAGCATCTGTTGATCGGCTTCTGTGGAAGTTGCTGCTCTGGAAAACCGTGGTGTGATTTTGAAAGGTAACGAGGACGACGTGCTGCTGTTGACAATAACAACAATAACTTTATTTATGTAGCACTTTGAAAAAGAGACATTTACAAAGCGCTTTGACAGACAAAGCAAATCAGAATCAATGCGAATCAAGATAAAGGACAGGACGCCGTTAAAGAAGCCGTAGAGAGACGGAGGAGTCACTATAAATAAGATGAACAGGTGAGAGGGTACGGAGACGATAAAGAGACGATATAAAGACAACATCGCATAAAAGCAACTCTATAAAAACATGTTTTAGGAAGTGGTGTGGAAGCCGTCTTGGTTCAGACTATGAAGCCTTCGCGTTATCGTTTTAATTCCGCCATAAGTTTATCTGAACACGCCTGTGTCTCGCCCAAAAAGTGGCACTTGAACGCACCGTGTCTACAGTCACGTACGTTCTGCGCCTGCGTGAGAGGAAATAACCCTCCGTGCCATCTGCCCTCGCTGCAAGCCGGACTCAGAAGTTAGAAGTTCCAGATTTCAGATTACAAGTGAACGCAGCATAACCGCCAGACCAACCGCTGTCAGCAGCGTCACTAACATGGTGGTGTATGTATTTATTATTATTATTATTATTTATTTCAGATGATCGACCACAGATATCTTCAGCGGGCGAACGCTTCCTGTTGAACCGTCATATCGTGTGTATTTAACCGTATTGTTTCCATTCCCCGCGCCGTCTTCAACTGTTCTACCTCATGAACCTCATTTCTGTTTCAAACAGTTTTATTTGATGTGTGATCCTTTTCAGGAGCCGCTCTCTGTGTCTGAGCGGGCATTCGCCACACGTGTGAGCAGTCTCGCAGTGACTCAGCTGTGTCAGTGTCCATTTCTCAGGAAAACAAAAGCTAAACACCAAAAAACGCTTCACCTCAACACCCTCAGCATGGCAACTTTGACACCTATACGGGGACGGGACCTGGCTGATGATGTGTATTCAGAGTTTCCCCTTTGGTAAGCATCGAATAATAGCGGATGTGGTCGTATTCGCAGGGCCCCCCCTTCTCTTGGGAACGCGTTACCTAAACTCGGTTACCGGCAGCGGCCTCTGAGCGCTGCTGCGGTGTTTAGATGGAACAGAGTGACACTTCTGTGACACGGGAAGAGGTTTCAGATTGACGTACGTGCTGCTAAACTACGCTGAGAAATAATAATAGCTGTGGTCGGGTTCAATAAATGTCATATTAGTTAAAATATCAGAGTGTCCTAACTCTCCAGAGAGCTTTTACTCTGTTAAACGTATTTGACGGCTCGCCTCCAAACTGTTTAGAGGCGGATTGTTTGAAGAACGGAAAATGTGGAGAAAGAAATGTAAAGAAGGGAAAATGCGGAGAAAGAGATGTAAAGAAAGGAAAATGCGGAGAAAGAAATCTAAAGAACGGAAAATGCGGAGTAAGAAATCTAAAGAAAGGAAAATGCGGAGTAAGAAATGTAAAGAAAGGAAAATGCGGAGAAAGAAATCTAAAGAAAGGAAAATGCGGAGTAAGAAATGTGAAGAAAGGAAAATGCGGAGTGAGAAATGTGAAGAAAGGAAAATGCGGAGAAAGAAATCTAAAAGGAAAATGCGGAGAAAGAAAGGAAAATGCGGAGAAAGAAATCTAAAAGGAAAATGCGGAGAGAGAAATCTAAAGAAAGGAAAATGCGGAGTAGGAAATGTAAAGAAAGGAAAATGCGGAGTAAGAAATGTAAAGAAAGGAAAATGCGGAGAGAGAAATGTAAAGAAAGGAAAATGCGGAGAGAGAAATGTAAAGAAAGGAAAATGCGGAGTAAGAAATCTAAAAGGAAAATGCGGAGAGAGAAATGTAAAGAAGGGAAAATGCGGTTCGGGTAAAACGGCGTCAGCGTCTCCGTTGACGGGAACAGGAGGTCACGAGGTCACAACATTATCGGAATTTTAATGAAACCGTCTGTGACTTAAAGCCTCAGCGATGGAAACTAAAATACTAATGATCAGATTTTCCTTCGGTGGGGAGTCAGAAAAACATGTGTGACATTAGACGAAGCGAGCAGCAGAGGGGGGGAACCCCTGATGTACGCGGGGCGCGGGACGATGACTCATGACACATTTTCACACTGGTGTGGTCGGTGACTGAATATGAACCGTACTCTGGAGAATCAGCACATTCTTGCACCTCGGTTGGCATGAAATTGTAGATTTTATTGATTTTTTACCCATAAATGCATCAATTTGTTGCCTTTTAAGTCCATTTTCTCTGATTCCAGCTCCTTAAAATGTAAATATTTTCTGTTTTCTTTCCTCGTCTGCGACAGTGAAGTGAATATCTTTGAGTCGTGGACGAAACGAGACACTCGAGGACGTCGACTCGGGCTTTTGGAAGCACCGAGTCACAATTTTGACGGTTTAAAGACCAGGGCAAGGGAGAAAACTCCACTTTTTTAATAGTCATTCACCATTTAATCACACTTTCTTTGAATACACACACGTTTAATCATTTAATCATACGAATTCAAGGAGCAACCTTTAATAAAAACCTTCTTTTAAATGGAAAAACTCTTCCTTTGTTAATAAAATAACTGCTTCAAAAGCTGTTTTAACCTTTTAACACAACCTTTAATGTGACCTTAATGAAAAACGATGATTTTTTAAAAGAATAACTGCTTCAAAAGTCCTTTTTTGTCAAATTCTGGGCTGATAAAGATGTTTAAAATAACAATTCAGCCTCTAAACAATATATTTTTTTGTTATTTATCTGGTTTTTGTCGTCATTTATTCCCATTCTTAGTCGTTAAGTCGACTTATTGGTGCATTTGGACTCAGCCGATCACTATTTCTTTAGTCGATGAGTCATTTTTTATGCTTTTTTCATGCTGAATGACTTATTTAGAAGAAGCTTTCATGCACATTAGTCCGGCTTTTGCGTGACTCTTTACGGTGAAACTCAGTTTAATCGATGAGTCGAACCGAGAATTGAATTTAATTGGGGAAAGCCCTAAATTTGACCCCCTTTTGTGCCAGGGAATCAAAATAAAAAACAACTTTTAAGCATTTAACGGCACTATCTTCATACAAATCATACAGATTTAACCCTCCTGTTCTCCTAAGGGTCAATTTGACCCCATTTAATGTTTAACATCTCTAAATAACGACGTCTTTTTGTGTTTTTTTGCTTTCTATTTATGACTTTTCCTCATTTTATGGGGACGACTCATCAAAAACCTAAAATTATCATGATTATATAGATTTTTTTATTGTTCTTATCGTACATGTACTTGTCTCATCGGTGTTCCTTTGGGTCACTTTGATCATCTGGATGATTTAATCATTATTATTATTGTTTATTTTACAATTCAAATATCATATGAGGTCAAATTCATGCTGCTGTCCTTGATAACGGACGTTACTTTCATTCCAGATGTTACAAATAACACAAAACAGCACTTAAAATAACAGAGTTACTTTAAAACACACACACAGAAATCCCTCCATGCAATTTAACATCAGTGATATTTTTAATTATGTTAAATAAAAACATAAAGAACCCGACTTCACTTGAGTCACACATTGATTATGATCATTTTACACATGTTTAACCCTCCTGTTGCCCTCAGATTTCACTAACACCATTTATTCTTGGGCTCAATTTGACCGTTAAACATCTGGAAAATGATCAGAATCAATGTGTGACTCAGGTGAAGTCGGGTACTTTATGTTTTTATTTAACATAATTAAAAATATCACTGATGTTAAACTGCATGGAGGGATTTCTGTGTGTGTGTTTTAGAGTAAGTCTGTTATTTTAAGTGCTATTTTGTGTTATTTGTAACATCTGGAATGAAAGTAACGTCCGTTATCAAGGACAGCAGCATGAATTTGACCTCATATAATATTTGAATTGTAAAATAAACAATAATAATAATGATTAAATCATCCAGATTATCAAACTGACCCAAAGGAACACCGATGTGACAAGTACATGTACGATAAGAACAATAAAAAAAATATATAATCATGATAATTTTAGTTTTTTATGAGTCGTCCCCATAAAATGAGGAAAAGTCATAAATATAAAGCAAAAAAACACAAAAAGATGTCGTTATTTAGAGATGTTAGACATTAAATGGGGTCAAATTGACCCTTAGGAGAACAGGAGGGTTAATCGATTAGTCGGACTAAGAATTTAATTTAATTGGGGAAAGCCCTAAATTTGACCCCCTTTTGTGCCAGGGAATCAAAATAAAAAACAACTTTTAAGCATTTTAATGGCCCTATCTTCATACAAATCATACAGATTTAAGGAAAGAACCTTTAATATAATCTTCCAAATGAGAAATATTTGAAATATATTGAATTTTAACTGCTTTTAAAAGCCGTTTTAACCTCATAACGCGACGTTTGGCCGGTGCAAAATTGATGCACGACAGCAGATAAACATCATCTCATTTACAGATGAGTTCTCTTTGTGTCACGTGAGTACAGACAAAAGAAATACAATCATCTACGGTACTAAACAGTAAATCACCCTGCTGTTAAACGCACCGCGGATTAAAACCACAACCACCATCTGAAAAGCACAGCGTTACGTTCTGTAAGCTGCTAATTTTAGACGTTAACCTTCATGCAGATGGCAAAATAATAAGAAAAGAGCAGTCTCAATATTAACTGCAACCGAGTAGTCCTGCCTCTTCTTGAATCACACACACACACACACACACATGCGAACGAATCTCATCCCCTCCACCATCCACCCCGATTAGGCTTAGCCAGGCACGGTTGCTAGGCGACCATCATTCATGGGCTGGCAGTAAATGAATGTTCGTATGAGAATAAAAAAATAAATAATAAAAAAAGCGAGGTAGAGAGACGGAGAGGAGGAATAAGGTAGAGAGGACTGAGGCACACACACACACACACACACACACACACACATGGAGGGAATAAGACCGTTTCCCCGAGGGCCACTAAAAATAATTAGCTCCCGTTTAAAACTGGACAAAAACGATGTTTGGATATCCGTTCTGTAAAAACACACAGGTTTAAATGAACTCAAATACCCTTTTTTTGTCATCAGTGATACAAGAAGACGAACCAATACGACCTAACGTAACGTCTGCATTCCTACACATTACTAAATAAACCTTAAAGTTTCATTTTAAGACGCTCTCTTTCTCTCTCGGTGCCAAGCTAGCTCCCGAACCAGCCAGCCGCTAAATGAGTAAAGATTTAACAACTTAATGCTTCATTCACACACTCTTTTCACAGTGGAGGGAAAGCACATTTGCTGCCCGCAGATGAGTGACAGCCGCGCGCTCATTACCTGTAAGCGGCGCAGCGTGACGGCGTGGTGGAATAAACAAGCTAGTTATAGTAACTAGCAGCCCGTCCGCGGGCCGCTGTCCGTGTCAAGGATGTCAGCGCGTGAGTGCGTTTCAGTCGTAGTGTCGGCTGATGTGCATACCTGCCAACATCAGGTTTTCTAGGGTATTAAAAAATGGCTTCCCTTCAACGCCCCCGACCATGAATAGAATAAATGCAATGGGGGAATTACTTTTAATTGTTATATAATTTAGAGCTCATGTTAAAAAGTGCTTACAAAATCTAAATTTCTGAGTGCGTTCCAGTCGTAGTGTCGGATGATGTGCATACCTTCCCACATAAGATTTTCTGGGGTATTAAAAATGGCTTCCCCTCAATGCCCCCGACCATGAATAGAATAAATTCAAGGAGGTGAAAGTAAAATAACTTTTAGTTGTAATATAATTTAGAGCTCATGTTAAAAAGTGCTTACAAAATCTAAGTTTCTGAGTGCGTTTTGAGTCGTAGTGTCGGCTGATGTGCATACTGCCAACATAAGGTTTTCTAGGGTATTAAAAAATGGCTTCCCTTTTATTCATGTTCGGGGGCGTTAAAAGGAAACCCATTTGCTGATACCCCAGAAAATATCATCGACCATGAATGGAATAAATTCAAGGAGGTGAAACTAAAATTACTTTTAATAGTAATATGATGTAAAGCTCATAAATGCTTACAAAATCTAAGTTCCTGAGTGCGTTTCAGTCGTAGTGTCGGATGATTTGCATACTGCCAACATAAGGTTTTCTGGGGTATGGAAAAATGGCTTCCACTCAACACCCCCGACCATGAATAGAATAAATATAAGGAGGTGAAAGTAAAATGATTTAATTGGAAATTAGGAATAATAGAATAATGCGTATGGTAATGTGTGAAGGAGCTCATACTGTCTTCAAGTCTAATCTGGCAACACAAAAACATGTGATGTTGTGTGTCAATACAGTTTTGGAGGGTTTGGATTTGACTGCAGAGTGGTGGCCGGCCTGATGGCGTTTTCCTTTCCTTTGGCGAAGTAAGTCATTAGGTTTTTATTCAAAATCAAATACAAATTTGATTGTTTGTATTATTTAAATATTCGTTTAACGCCTTAGTTAATACACAGGTTAGTCACAATCAAAGAAAGAAGAGACAAATATACAAACAAAAGTCTTTCAAACTGTTACGGTTAGGGATGCACCGACGAAAATCTCTTTGTTATCTGCTGTTTAATCAATTTTTCACCGGCTTAATATGTTTAAATGTTAAAAAGGCTTTTAAAGCACTTATTTTAAAATATATATATATTTTTCATTTGAAAGAAGATTATATTTAAGGTTGTTCTTTGTGCTTTTTCAAAGATATGAGTATTTTTTTGTATAATAAGGTTTCTTTGTTAGTTGACTGACACTCAAACGGTTAAAAACTGGATTAAACTTGAGCTTCACCTTAAAGAATCATGCAAAAGCACGTTTTAAATCTCGTGTTCACCACAGATGTCCACATGAGCTCTTGGAAATAAGTCATTCGGCATAAAAAAAGCATAAAAAGTGATTCATTCTCTAAAGAAACATAAATATAAAACAAAAAATGAGTCAACTCGACTATGACGGGGCATCAAAAACCAAATAAATAACACAAAAACATCAGAATCGGCCCAGTCTTTGACGGCGGTGTGTTCCTCGTTATGATGATATTCAGTGTCGGGGCCGAGAGCTTCATCATGAGGATTCAAAGTGACACTTCATATTACAGCGGCTCCACTTAATACGGAGACAACAGACAGAAAGATTGAAAGATCAAGAGTGGGAGGTGAGAAGTTTCATTTTCAGTAAAACGGGAGAAATCTCTCTTACAGATACACGTGTTTTGTCAGCCCCCCCCCTCTGAATACTCAGTTTCTATGACAGTTGATGCAACTCCGAGTCTGTGAAGGTGAACCTTTCATTTCCCTCCTGTACGACACAGTCACATCTGAATGTCACAGCTAAAAGCGAGCGTTTTCACTTTACTGTGAAACGAAGACTTTCAAAAATCCGAGGGAAATGTCACATCGACCAGCTGCCACCATTCAAAAGCACAGCGCCCCGGGCAACGCTGCGTTCAACACACAGTTAGACTGAATAAAATATGAGAGAATAAGAGTTAAAACGTATCAGCTGGTGTCAGTTAAAGTGTTAAAGACTCCACGAGATCCTAATTTTTCTTCCAAAAGGTAAAAGTCAAAGTGTCTTTGAGCGAGACGGGCGTCGGTGTCGGAGATCGGCAGCTGGTCAGACTGAATTCAGCTCAGTTTCAAAGGTTTAAGAAGTGAAAAGTTAACGTTTTACAGTGATGGAAGTTTCGAACCTCTATAGAAATGTGTAAAGTGACTCCTACAACCCCGTGCACCTCTCTGCTGCTGTCGTCCGTGCCTGACAAAACTGATACTGCAGGTTCGATACGGGAGAATCACCCTGGAGCAGAACAGGTTTTACGACATGATCGCATGTTTAATTAGTTTAGCTAGCGGTTTAGCATCTGTAACGTTAGATGACAGCTACTTCATGGAGTCAGGGAAGATGGGTTTACTAAGTGTGAAGCATCTCTTACAACTGCACCTCGGCTAAGATGATGATGTCTTAGTTAAATTTAACATCCTGCACTTACACTATATGTAGCACTCTGTAGTTTGGCTAATCTGAAGCTAACGCAATAACTCGATTCTTGCTGTTCCGGGTTTGGACCCTCATGGTTGAATGCATGTATTGGACAAAGCAGCAATGGGCTCCTTCCCTTGGGATTGACTTCGGTAATCCTTGAATGGACTTTACTATGAGAGGAGCTGGTACAGGGGCCAGTAGGTAAGACTTTAAAACACTCTTTTAATAAACTCTGGCTTCACTAACTACGCTGTTGCTGCTTTGTTTAGTGTGTAGGGACTCTTCTCATGCTGCTGCAGAGGTTTGCTGTTATTTTCAGCAGTATTAGTGGTTAAAAAAGACCTTTGAATGCCTTCACCGTACTGCCCCCAAGCTAATCACTGTTAGCCACGTCCGGCTGTTAGCGACTCTCTGGGATTTCTCCATTAAATAACTGTCTCAATGTTTTATTTGATGGATGTAAGTGTTGAAAAAGACCATGGGATGATTTTACGCTAGAATTTCACTTTAAGTCAGGAGTGCTAGACAGGAAGTACCCTGCCCGACCAGAGGAAGTCGTAATGCGCGTGCTCTGCAGGTCCTAACAGTGTAGAAGCATGATGGAAGTAGTGTTGATCATCTTGGTACGTTAAGACGCGGTAGTTGAAGCACACTGAACGGCTTTTATAGGAACCTAACGCTGTTCTCTTTACACATCCATGGCCTGAGCTCGTCTCTGTGTTACTGCAACAGCACATGGTACAAGAGGATCCAGAGTTTCACTGTCGGTGCATCCCTCTAAAGCAAAACCGCCATTAAATATTTACGAGCACTCACCACAGACAGTGTACTGGTCAATGGGCCGCCATCCGGGCTGTACGTGCCGCCATCTTGGTTCAACATAGATCCATCTTGGCCGCCAGACATGCTGGGCAGATCCATGCCCTGCAGCTGGTAGGGGTGGTGTGGAGCTGAGCTGGAGGGGGGGTCCAGAGGGTGGTACGGCCCAGAGCGGGAATCGTGGGGGAGATGGGGGGGCAGCATGTGGTCCGGCAAGGTCGGGGGAGTGATGGGCGGGATGTTGAAGTCGTCGTCCCCCAAACCACCCACTGAGTAAGACTAAAGAGACACAGAGAGAAAGATTGGAGAAAATACAGTTAAAGTTCTGGAAAACTGTACTTTTTTAATTCCTCCATTGTGTTTTCGCTGATTCCAACAGGTTTCCATCACTTAGTAAACACGGCTAAACCCCGAACTGTTGATGCTAATGCATGCTTTCATCACGTCGTGTTTGGTCTACTGTAATTCTCTGCATTAAAAAATCTTCTGTACGCTGTTTACAAACCATCCAAAATGCTGCTGCTTGGCTTTACGCTCCACCATCACACATAAGAGTGTGTGTCCACATAGGAAGCTGTGTAGCCACCTAGCTAACGTTAATGTGCTGGCATGTAGCGCTCCCCTGCGCCTTTCTGCCAGAAAAACACACGGCCTACGTGGCTCCAGGCTCCACAGTTTATCAGGGACCATCTTTATCCTCATGCAACTGATGTGTTTTAACTTGTTTTATGGCGAGAAATCACCAACAAAGGCTTCTAAACCAAAATTGACCCAATTGAACATTTTCCAGCTGGAATTAACAACATCAGCAAACAAGATTATGGCTTTCCCTGCGTTAGCATGTAGCTAAATTTAACTTAGTTAGCAGTGAATGACTGGAGTAACATTATAGCAGCACTTTGTACCATTAAACATCACCATTAAAGGCGTCTAAAACAAAGAATACACAGTTAAACATTTTCCAGCAGTAATGTGATCCAAAAAATGGGGAGAAATGATCGACATCAGCAACCAATAAACAGCTTTCCCTGATGTTAGCATGTAGCTACATGCAACTTAGTTACTTTCTACCATTAACTTTCACCAATAAAGGCTTCTAAATACAATTAATACACAACTGAACAAGCTCCAGTACCAATAAGACTTGAAATTGGGAGAAATTAACAACATCTTCCAAGATTACAGCTTTCCTTGACGTTAGCATATAGCTACGTGTAGCTTGACTGGGGAGTAATGTTATAGCAGCACTTTCTGCTGTAGAAAATCACCAATAAAGGCTCCTAAACCAAAAACTACACAATTGCACAAGTTGTAGCATGAATAATATCTGAAAATGGGGAGAAATTAACAACATCAGCAACCAAAATGCAGCTTTCCCTGACGTTAGCATGTGGCTAGCTACGTGTAGCACTGTAGTAACGTCTCAGACCACATTCCTGCTGGAACATGTTTGATGGTGTAGTTTTTGGTTTATATTGTATTCATTGGCGTTTTCTCACATTAAAAGTGTCGGTACACTCTGTAGCTATCTGCAGAACGGCGTCGCGTATCGATGCCTGCGCCGGTGTAGCAGAAATAACGCAGACGCTTCTAGTGGGTTTCAACTAGCATCTACCTCTGCTTCAGTCAGGTATTTAGGTAGCATTTATATTTTAACCTTACGTCTGTTCTCGTACTGTAATTTATTTTGTGTCTGGTGTCTGTGAGAGGCGCTACAGACGAACTTCTTATTCACCACGTCGTCGTTTTCCTTACTGACGGTTCACTGAGTCAAGTTTGGGGACATATCGTGATACGGCCTGGGTGGATGTTGCCTTCAGCAGATAGACAACTTGGGAGGAAATCAATAAGAATCACGTAGGGGACCATGAGACACCAAAGTGCCATGAAACATTACGGTCACAGATAATAGATGGAAGCGCTGGAAAAAACTGCCCATCACCATTACCCCAGAACTCCAGCCCCGCGTCGTGCCATGCAGTCACTCTTCCCCAGCTCCTATCGCAGACTAATTATCACTAATGATCTTCCAATGCAGGCTTAAATGTGAGCAAATGCTCACTCACTCAGCAACAGCAACAACGGCAGTCATTTATACGTATAAGCCCCCAAAAACACGGCCGCATCTTTGTGGGTAAAAACACATCAACGCTGTGATCTGACATGCAAAAAAGAGAAACCAGCAGTGGGGTAATTAATCTGAGAGCAAGAGACAAGTGAGAGGGAGACGTGAAGAGGGAAATGGAGTGAGAGAATCATGTAAGAGAGGGAGAGAGAGGGAGAGAGAGAGAGAAGCCCTCTCAAAACTAATCTGACAGAGGAGATCTTTTATAGAGACTGACAGCCTTTTCTGCTTGGCTGGCCACACCAGTCCTTCCCCCTCGTACTCTTTCTCTCCATCCTTCTCCTTCCACACACCCCTCTCTCTCTCTCTCTCTCCCTCCATCTTCTACTCTCATCCTCAATTTCTCTTTCATCTCTCTCACTCTTTTCTCCTGAAACCCATATGCGGTGTTGAGTTATGGGTTGCGTGACTCGCGAGCCGAGTTAGCAGCGGAGTAATGCGACGTGTATTCTCACTCAAGTGCTGCACTTCATTTTGAGGTGCTTCCATTTCCTGTGACTTTATACTCCACTGCATCTCTAATATTGTACTTTTACTCCACATACATTTATTTGTTTCATAGCTTTTGGTTACTGGTCACTTTGAGGTATAATACAACATTAAAACATTAGTTGTGATGTGTTATTATTACGTGTTATTCCTGCTTCTGCTCAGCATGGCGGCTCAAAACTTGCATCTTGGTGTTCTCTGCTGTACAACACAATTTAATTCAGCCTAAATTCCTCTTAAAATGTAATTATGGCGTAAAATGGACAGTTTTTTTTCATGTAACAACTATTAACAGAGAACTCCAGTAGAGTCGCTAACAGCCGTACGTGGCTAACAGCGATTAGCTCAGGGAAGCACGGTGAAGGCATTCAAAGGTCTTTTTTAACCACTAATGCTGCTGAAAATAACAGCAAACCTCTGCAGCAGCATGAGAAGAGTCCCTACACACAAAACAAAGCAGCAATGGGCTCCTTCCTTTGGGATTGACTTTGGTAATCCACTGTAATGGACTTTACTATGAGAGGAGCTGGTACAGGGGCCAGTAGGTAAGTCTTTAAAACACTCTTTTAATAAACTCTGGCTTCACTAACTACGCTGTTGCTGCTTTGTTGTGTGTGTAGGGACTCTTCTCATGCTGCTGCAGAGGTTTGCTGTTATTTTCAGCAGCATTAGTGGTTAAAAAAGACCTTTGAATGCCTTCACCATCTTTTTTCAAGATATTCTCACATTTTTCATCACAATCGTCCGACTTTTAAACACCTTAAAACACTTTAAACACTCCTAAAACACTATGAAATCACTTTAAAACACTATTAAAACACTCATCTAGTGGCCCCTGTACCAGCTCCTCTCATAGTAAAGTCCATTCCAGTGGAAGGAGCCCATTGGTGCTTTGTTTTGTGTGTAGGGACTCTTCTCATGCTGCTGCAGAGGTTTGCTGTTATTTTCAGCAGCATTAGTGGTTAAAAAAGACCTTTGAATGCCTTCACCGTGCTGCCCCGAGCTAATCACTGTTAGCCACGTCCGGCTGTTAGCGACTCTCCTGGAGTTCTCCGTTAAGAGCTTTTACACGAAACAAACTGTCTCGGTGGCTTATTTGATGAGTTCAAGTGCCTAAAACGACGATGGGAGGATTTGATATGATAATTAAAGGAATATGACTAATAATAGTCATGACATTGATTGGTTCCGGCCTCACTTTGGAGATCAAGTAGACAATGATTCACTTAAATGACTCTTAAATGCTGAATATTCATGTATTAGTTATGGACAGACACATGCAGCTCCAGGGGCTGTGGATCCAACACACGGATATCCACCAGCCTCCCAGTGTCCTCCTCAGGAGCTCGTAAAGATGCAAAATGACTTGTGAAAAGTAAACCATGGTGTGTTTCTGCTCCGTTACGCCCGGTCGTGTGCATCCAACGCTATATTTACTGTGTTTATCGGGTCCCGACGAACCAACAAGTCCAACTGTTCCTCAGACGCAGCGTCCTGTTGGAGCTCTGCATAAATTACAGCGCTCGTCTGTCTGCCTCGCTCTCTCCCTTCATCGTCTACTCTCTCCATCATTTCTTCACTTCTGAATACATTACTCTTCTCTCTCTCTCTCTCTCTTTCTCTGCTCGCCCATTCATCGTCGGTACAATAGGCTTGTTCCCTGTGCACTGGGAGCCTCCAGAGAGACTAATGTAGTCAGGATTAAGTCCTTTCACACATGTTGTGTTCACATTAAACACTTCTCACAACTCCCATGTTCACGACTGAGTCACACAATATGAAAACACACACACACACACACACACACACACACACGTCTGTTGGGCATCGACATCAGTTTCTGTAGGAACTCTTAAACTGTAAATGTATTTCTGTGTTTATTTGATACGCTGCTGCATTGTTCTGATATATTAATGTACATAACGTGTGCACGTGTATCTGGAAATATGAACTTATGATGAACATAGCTGCACAAACTCATATTATCCTGCAGAGACATTGTGTCATCATGGCAAAATGTACCACCCACTGCAGCGGGAACTACCACAGAGGATGTTTTTTACTGTTTTGCCAGGTGTTTAAATGTCTGTCTGACATCACGATGACATCACAACGGTGCAAGCAACAGTTCTGAAACGTTACAGGTGTGAAGTTGAGACCACAATGCCTAGTCACTAGGCATTGAGTCCACGTTATACAGAAAAACCACAAAAACAATGGGTCCTTCTTCCATGCGAGGTTTTTCCGACCGCCCGCCGTTACAATCAATAGTTCCAGAGCACAAAAACACTCCGCGGACGCAACCAATCCTCAACAAGTTTGTTTAAAACATCCCTAGGCTAGTTGGTTAGCTAGCTTGCTAATTCCACATTTCCTCCTGTGGATTTAAACACACGTGTATATCTCTATGATCCCCCCCGTCCCTCCATTCTACACTAGTTAGTTTCTAAATCAAGCTGAAGTTTAAATCAGTCAAACTGCAGCAGCGTGGAGTCAGTGTCGGCTCCCAGGAAGCAGGGCGGCGAGCTGCAGGGGCGGCGAGCTGCAGGGGCGGCGAGCTACAGGGGCGGTGGGCTGCAGAGCGACTGTTTGCTCGTGGAGGAATTGTTGGGTTTCTGTAAATTATAAATACGTCTTGCCTTGAGATAACTTTTGTTACTATCTGGCACTATAAATAAAATTGAATTGGATTTAAAGGAAGGTTTTTTTTGTCGCCGCGGTGCGAAAGATTGCTGCCATGCAACTTCTGGATGCTCATGGTGGAATTGTCAGGTGTCTGTAAATCATACATAAATCATAGGATGTGGTCTCGAGACCTACTCTATATGGAAAGTGTCATGAGAGAGCTTTTGAATTTATTCTAGCCAATCACAGCACAGAAGGGCGGCAGACGTAAGGAATGGGCACCTCGCCCTTTACACCCACGGTCAGAATTGGCGATAGCATCACAAACGTGCAAGGTGCAGTCGTGAAAGTTGATATCACAATAAAGGGGGTGGGGGTGGTCTGAACGAGGTCGCCTTAACTAGGCATTGCATCATAGCAAGGTGCTCCAAAAGTTCAAATCCTGCCGAGGGCCCCCAAAAGTCCAGGGACGGCCCTGATCCACGTCCGTTTGTGGTATCAAACATGAAAAAGTGGCATTGAAACGTCCTAATTTCCTACATTTACGCGAGAGTTTTTATGCGAGAGTTTGAGGACAGTGTGTGTGTGTGTGTGTGTGTGTGTGTGTGTGTGTGTGCGTGCGTGTGTGTGTGTGTGTGTGTGTGTGCGTTTACCCAGGGCAGACGGTGTGTGTCAGCCATGTGTGTGTCCCTCCTCCAGTGCTGCGAGGGCACGTTGTGTGGCGTCACCTTGCTGAGCGGTTGAGGGGGCTGCGGCACGCGAAACTATGGGAAGAAAAACAAAGACAGAGGGAAAAGGTCAGAGGTCGAACGGAGAAAAAAAAGGTCACGGAGAGGAGCAAGGACAAAGGGAGAGGGAAGAGGAGAGAGAAGCCTTTACACAGACGCACAGAGAAGGATGAAAAACGATGATTGGCAACGTTGTTTTTTACGTTTTACAGCGACTGACAGCTGCAACTGAATCGAGTCGACAGAGAAGAAAGAGAGGGAAGTAAAAAGGAGAGTCAGAGAGCTATTTAGAGAACAATGGAGATAAGAGAGGGAGAGAGGGAGAGGGAGAGAGAGGGAGACTGTAAATAAATTGCTTGTTCATTCCCTCCACAGCTAATCCCTGATAAGAGAAGGTTACATCGACGGTACAGCTGCAACGGAGCGAGAGAGACAAACAGTAACGTAACAAACAGGCTGGTTAGTTTGAGGAGCTCAGGTTCTATTATCATTATTATTATTATTATTATTATTATTATCAGTGGAGGGTACATGGTGAAGTAGTGGGTAGCACTGTTGCCTCACAGCTACAAGGTTACAGGTTCGAATCCCGGCTGGGGCCCTTCTGTGTGGAGTTTGCGTGTTGTCCCCGTGTCTGCGTGGGTTTTCTCCGGGTTCTCCGGTTTCCTCCCACAGTCCAAAGACGTGCAGGTGTTGGGTTCATTGATGACTCTAAATCACCCGTAGGTGTGAATGGTTGTCTGTCTCTGTTCGTCTCTATGTGTCCTGTGATAGACTGGCGTCCTGTCCAGGGTGGACCCCGCCTCACGCCCGATGTCAGCTGGGATCGGCTCCAGACCCCCCACGACCCCAACCCCCGGGATAAGCGGTTGAAGATGAATGAATTATCAGTGGATATGAGTGTGGAGATCCTCATCATGCTCTTCTTTAACACCCCCACCCTTGAGTCGCACCCACACCCCGACCACAGACGATCTCCAGACGCCGTATTGATTCAAGGCACGGTTCAATATTTGGGAAATATGTTTATTTTCTTCTTCTGTGGTGAGAATTACCGTCGTAGCTGTCTGTTAAATGTGCACCTGGAGCCGCTAGCCGGTTAGCTTAGCATAAAGACCGGAAACGGGGTTCTGTTCAGGGAACCAGCGGAGTTAGAGTCCTTCCTGTCGGCACGGTGAGGACGCTAAAATCATCCCGTGGGTCTTTTTCTGCACTTTAATACGTCAAATAATTTTTTTAGTGTAACAACTATTAACAGAAAAATCCAGGAGAGTCGCTAACAGCCAGACGTGGCTAACAGTGATTAGCTCGGAGCAGCACGGTGAAGGCATTCAAAGGTCTTTTTTAACCACTAATGCTGCTGAAAATAGCAGCAAACCTCTGCAGCAGCATGAGAAGAGTCCCTACACACAAAACAAAGCACCAATGGGCTCCTTCCACTGTAATGGACTTTACTATGAAAGGAGCTGGTACAGGGGCCAGTAGGTAAGTCTTTAAAACACTCTTTAATAAACTCTGGTTTTACTCTCTACGCTGTTGCTGCTTTGTTGTGTGTGTAGGGACTCTTCTCATGCTGCTGCAGAGGTTTGCTGTTATTTTCAGCAGCATTAGTGGTTAAAAAAGACGTGTCATGTGGTGAATGTCGTCTTCTTTCCCAAACGGCCGATGGCGGTCGACATGGTGAATATGGGCGCGGTAAATCGGTGCATCCGTAGTTTCTTGTTTACGTTCAGAGTCTGCACCATGCTGTGACAAGTCAACTACAGCACACAGTCACCACAGCGACTTCCTGTCTGGTCCAATCAGGAAGCTCCGTCAGCGTCAGTTCTCTGAGTGTCCACTAGGGGCAGGTTTCATAACAGAGCAGTTTCTCATTGAGCCCCATGTAAAACAGGCCGTTTACACAGCATCATTAAACCTGTTTAAGGACAAAAGAACTTCTAGTCTGTGTGTTTAGATCAGATCTCCATGACAACACTGAGGGGGAGGGGCTAGTTTTTATTTTATTGGAGGTTAAAGTGTATGCATAATTAGGGGCGTGGCCTCTTGAGTGACAGCTAGCCTCTGGCCCTCACTTCTCCTCGGAGGTAGACGTCAGCCA
>NC_139840.1:2774965-2792465 GCF_963691815.1 Echiichthys vipera | reverse complement strand
GCACTGAACTGCAGCAGCGGATAGATCACAGATCAGCTTCCTTTTGGCCTCACATCGAGTCAAATCCATGATACCGGACGGAAACGGCGTCAGAAACAGATTTCAGCCGTGACGTGTTTATTTGAATTTGTCCACAGTGATGAGCAGGACGCCGCCGCAGCCGCCGCAGCCGTCAGCGTCTGATCGGGAACAAAAGCTGCTGCAGAAAACCACGAAACAACTGATCCAATCTCCCCACGCCACCGAGTTAAATGATCCAAGTTATTGTTACTGACACACACACACACACACACACACACACGCACACACACACACACACACACACACACACACACACACACTCACAGAACAATGCAGCGATGATTGCAGCGTGTGATTTGATTGCAATATGTTTGTTTTGGAAACGAAATCCTGATAATTAGTCTCTCCTGACGGCGCTCTCTATCTCCGCCCATCTGTTCCATTTGGCATCCCTCCATCGAACCAGGAGTCCCTCACCGCTCCGTCCTCACGACTCAACCGACTGCAACGGCACCGAAACACAAGCGGCGGCGCCTGAATGTCACCCAGTCATCGGCGAGGGGGAGGGTTGGGGGGTCTGGCGAGGCGTTCAGGAGCTCCTGAACGCCGGCCAACACGGACAGACGGACGGACAGATTGACTGGTTGTTGTTCTGATGGATAATTAGAGGAGATGCCGACACTTTGGCCGGTTAGAAACCCGCAGGAGGGGACGACGGGAGTATGTGATGCCGGGTACGCCACGAGGATAAGACGAGATCCTGTACATGTACTGTAATCCTGACCCACACGCTCTAAAACGGTCCTGAGGGTTTACGCGTGTGTGGGGCGCATCACACCGCGGATACGTACATCACACCGCGGATGCGTGCATCACGCCGCGGATACGTGCCAGGGATCGTACCTTAAGGAAAGTTCAGTCGGCCAAAAGACGGCGTGGAGCAGGTTTATTACCACATGAGCAGAGTGTACCCCCGCAGGTGATCCACTGAGCCCCAGGTGTGACGTCACAAACTGTCGCCCAAGGTGACTTAGACTCAGAGCGCACAGGTGGACGCGGGGGGGGGGGGGGGGGGTGCGGGGGGTTATGAAAGGCTAATCGAGCAGCAGCCGCGTTTCCCAGATGAGCTGTGGAGACGCAGCACCGCGGGGCGAAGGGACGGGCGTCAATAGCAGGTTTGATGTCGCAGTTAAAGCAAATCTTCCCTTTCTGCCATTTCTGCCATCTTAAAATGGTCCTAACCAGCCTGGTCCTGGTCCTGGTCCAGTCCCAGCCTGGTCCTGGTCCTGGTCCTGGTGCTGGTCCTGGTGCTGGTCCTGGTCCTGGTCCTGGTCCTGGTCCTGGTCCTGGTCAGATGCGTTCATGAACTGATGAAGCCTCTTGGATCAGAGGTGAAACGTCTTCCTGGACAAAGAACCAAGTCCAGTTGCTTTTGACTGAAGTTGCTTTGGGGACTCCTAATAAGCGCGTGGCGAGAGATGTCGCGTTGCCTAAACTTCAGTAGTCGGTGCCGATACACGATTCCCGGTGCCGGTTCGATACCACGGTAAAAAAAAAAAGGAGGATTTTCTAAAATCCTGTTCACTTAAACATGAACTTAGCAAAACGTTAAAATGACATTTCTATACCAGAGATACAGAACCTGACAGACTACAGTTTAACCAGTGGTCATAGTGATGATCCATACACACACACACACACACACGCACACACACACGCACACACACACACACACACACACACACACACACACACACACAAGAGGTCCAGGCTAACGTTAAACCTACGGCATGTTTGCAGCGTAACGTAAGACATGAATGCAGCCGAGTCCATTTTTGTGCTGGTTTTGCATCTGTTTTTAGTCATTTTGCATCTTTTTGTGGTGGTTTTGCATCTATTTTTAGTCATTTTGCATCTTTTTGTGGTGGTTTTGCATCTATTTTTAGTCATTTTGCATCTTTTTGTGGTGGTTTTGCATCTATTTTTAGTCATTTTGCATCTTTTTGTGGTGGTTTTGCATCTATTTTTAGTCATTTTGCATCTTTTTGTGGTGGTTTTGCATCTATTTTTAGTCATTTTGCATCTTTTTGTGCTGGTTTTGCATCTATTTTTAGTCATTTTGCATCTTTTTGTGGTGGTTTGCATCTATTTTTAGTCATTTTGCATCTTTTTGTGGTGGTTTTGCATCTATTTTTAGTCATTTTGCATCTTTTTGTGGTGGTTTTGCATCTATTTTTAGTCATTTTGCATCTCTTTGTTGCGGTTTTGCATCTATTTTTACACCTGAGCTTCACGGTCCAGACCCCAACGCCATGGGGGTCGTTTTCAAGTCTTCCACTCTGGGACCTGGTTTCTAAAGATCCTGTATCAGGCTCTGATGACGCCGGCTGCTGTGGACGGGCGACTGAACCACACTGAAGATGTGCGGTTACAGGAAACGCGTCTCCGTGTGGACGGGCCCTGGATCTTTCTCCTCCTTTTCAGATATTTCTCTTTTTCTCACATGTTGAATATAAAAACTAAAACCCTAAACGCGGAGGAGACATTTGCCGCAGTCAGAGCGGAGGTAGACTAACTCTATAAAGGTAGAAGCTAAAGCTGCGGCGTTGACCTGCACCAGTAGCTGCACGCCGAACAAAGCCCAGCAGGAGAAACTCCTCCATCATCCACGCAGACACGTCTGATAACAATCTGAGCCTGTCGGGGGGAATCGAACACTTTTCAACACAAATGCAAAGAAAAAAAGGGCAGAGTTTGAAAAGCACGCATGGTACCGAGTACATCTCTGTAACCCCCCCGACTGCTTCAGTCTGCGTCGCCCTGGTCTCCACTGAGGTCGGCTCCGCTCCTCCGCGCTCGCTCTTCCTCTATTTGCTTTAGAAATACCTCACCCTGCTTTCACAATCATCATGTTTACATTAGTCTCTCTCTCTCTCCGTCTGTGTCTCTCGCTCCCTTCCCTTCCTCCACCGCGCTCTCTGATTCATCCCATCTCTCTCTCTCTCTCTCTCTCTCTCTCTCTGTCGTTCTTCTTCCTCCCTAACTTCTGACTCAGTAGTCGTGAGCTTAAACGTCCCCTCAGTGATGTTTGCTGTGACTTCGTTGGGATGCTACGCTACGACCCGTTAGCGTCTGTGTCAGACGGATCCTGTCGTGGCACTTAAAGACAAAAATGAAGCGTAAATACGCGATGAATGTTTAGATGAACAGTGATTTACACGGTTATCTTCAGACTAAACTTCATGCTTCTCTTCCACGTGTTTGATTCCCACACAGACGTTCCTCTGACGTCTCGTCCAAACGCTCATTGTTCAGAATCTCTTCACAGAATTACTCTGAATTCAAACTTCAGGCGTCTGATCTGTGACGTTTATCAAGACTCTGTTAAATAACGTTGGTGCACGGACGTCTTCAGAGCCAAAGGCCCCCCGGGCACAGACCTGTCAGGGGCCCCCACACAGAATAAGACACCTACATTCAGTCAGCTTTTAGTCATTTTACGTCCATTTTTAGTCATTTTGCATCTTTTTGTGCTGGTTTTGCATCTATTTTTAGTCATTTTGCATCTTTTTGTGGTGGTTTTGCATCTATTTTTGGTCATTTTGCATCTTTTTCTGGTGGTTTTGCATCTATTTTTAGTCATTTTGCATCTTTTTGAGGTGGTTTTGCATCTATTTTTAGTCATTTTGCATCTTTTTGTGCTGGTTTTGCATCTATTTTTAGTCATTTTGCATCTTTTTCTGGTGGTTTTGCATCTATTTTTAGTCATTTTGCATCTTTTTGTGCTGGTTTTGCATCTATTTTAAGTCTTTTGTGTCTTTGTCATAATTTGTGTCTATTTGTGGTCATGTTGTTTGTACTTGTGGTACTTTAGCTTCTCTTTGTGACCATTTTTACGGCGGTGCAGCCACATTTTATGAGTCAGGGCCGTCGACCTCATGGACCCTGTGTCGTGGTCGGCCCCTTCAGTAATCCATCCGTCCTCAGAGTTAGCTTGCTTGCTAATGCGGCCACACCTCCACACTAGCTAGCGTTTGTCACCTCTGCGCTTTATACCGAAGTTAGCAAAAATGTCCGCCGCCCGTTCTGCTCCGTTGATTTGAACGTAAATATAATTTCTATCCGATTTGACTTCTACGTCTTCAGCGCTAGAAAATTGCGTTTTAGCCGCGTGTTCCTGCCGCTGTGAGCGCCGTCCAGCTGTGCGTCCTCGCTCCAATCAGCGTGAGTCGCAAAACTCACACACGGGCCGTTAATGCACCAACATTAGCGTGTTTATCGTGACTCCTCCGGGCACGCCGTGTCGTGAAATAACACCTTTCTCAGGAGGTCATGGTGCAGAACATTCTCTCTGGTTAACTGTCGACCACCGCTGGAGCTACGCCGTCACATCAACACATCTGGAGACACACCTCCTCCCCTCTCTCTCTCTCTCTCTCTCTCTCTCTCTCTCTCCCTCTCTCTCTCTCTCTCTCTCTCTGCCTCCCCCCTCTCTCTCTCTCTCTCTCTCTCCCTCCTCTCTCTCTCTCTCTCTCTCTCTCTCTCTCTCTCTCTCTCTCTCTGCCTCCCCCTCTCTCTCTCTCTCTCTCTCTCTCCCTCTCTCTCTCTCCCTCTCTCTCTCTCTCTCTCTCTCTCTCTCTCTCCCCCTCTCTCTCTCTCTCTCTCTCTCTCCCTCTCTCTCTCTCTCTCCCTCTCTCTCTCTCTCTCTCTCTCTCTCTCTCTCTCTCTCTCGCTCTCTCGCTCTCTCTCTTCTTTGATTATTCTCTCATTTTTGTTTCTCGTGTGCTTTCTGCAGCACTTTCGCTCTCCTACTTCCTGTCTCTCTCTCTCTCTCTCTCTCTCTCTGCCTCTCTCTCTCTCTCTCTCTCTGCCGGTTTTATATACCCTCCGTCTCTCTTTCTCTCTTCCCCCACACAAGTAATATGATCTCTGCTATCAGGTCGACACAGCCGTGAATCAAAAGACACAGAGAGAGAAATATAGTACAAACCTTAGTGGCCCCACCCCCACCACTCTCTCTCTCTCTCTCTCCCTCCCTCTCTCTCTCTCTCTCTCTCTCTCATCTACAACATCCCTACCCCCAACAAAACCTCTTCTCTCTCCCTCTCTCTTCAGTCCCTACCCCCAACCACACCACACAGCTCTCTCTCTCTCCACATCTCCAGCGTTTCTGAAACAAATTTACTCTCTGACGGAAAAAAAAACCCCACAATGCAACAACTGTGTGGTTCTGAGCGCACGACGTTTCTACAGCAAGCAGCCGATCGCCATTAAAGGAAAACACGCCGAGGCTTAAATAACAAACACTGTAGTTTAAACCACGCTGATGTGAGGTTATATTCACGTCCAGTTCGCTCTTATTGAGGTAAAAGGTCACAGTGAAGGCCGGGTATCGCCGCTGAGACGCGATCTCGGGGTATAAAGGTTCACCGATGTTTGAGACGCGGCTTCATCGATACGCAGATCAGCGGTGCGGTCGGAGTGAACCGCGAACCGGCCCACGGTCCGATTACGAAGCTAAGAAGGGGTCGACTAAACTTTCCTGCTCCTGTAAAGCGTCTCCACTTCGCTCTCGTGAAAAAAAGTCGCCGCTAGACTTCGTCAGAAACTTTTAAAAGTAGTCGCCGGGTTAATTCTCAGCAGTTATTTGTCAGCTTAAATAATGAAAATTCATCTGTTTTTAGTCATTTTGCATCTTTTTGTGCCGGTTTTGCATCTATTTTTAGTCATTTTGCATCTTTTTGTGATGGTTTTGCATCTATTTTTAGTCATTTTGCATCTTTTTGTGGTGGTTTTGCATCTATTTTTAGTCATTTTGCATCTTTTTGTGCCGGTTTTGCATCTATTTTTAGTCATTTTGCATCTTTTTGTGGTGGTTTTGCATCTATTTTTAGTCATTTTGCATCTTTTTGTGGTGGTTTTGCATCTATTTTTAGTCATTTTGCATCTTTTTGTGCTGGTTTAGCATCTATTTTTAGTCATTTTGCATCTTTTTGTGCCGGTTTTGCATCTATTTTTAGTCATTTTGCATCTTTTTGTGGTGGTTTTGCATCTTTTTTTAGTCATTTTGCATCTTTTTGTGGTGGTTTTGCATCTATTTTTAGTCATTTTGCATCTATTTTTAGTCATTTTGCATCTTTTTGTGGTGGTTTTACATCTATTTTAAGTCATTTTGCATCTTTTTGTGGTGGTTTTGCATCTATTTTTAGTCATTTTGCATCTTTTTGTGGTGGTTTTGCATCTATTTTAAGTCATTTTGCATCTTTTTGTGGTGGTTTTGCATCTATTTTTAGTCATTTTGCATCTTTTTGTGGTGGTTTTGCATCTATTTTTAGACATTTAGCATCTTTTTGTGGTGGTTTTGCATCTATTTTTAGTCATTTTGCATCTTTTTGTGGTGGTTTTGCATCTATTTTTAGTCATGTTGCATCTTTTTGTGTTGGTTTTGCATCTATTTTTAGTCATTTTGCATCTTTTTGTGATGGTTTTGCATCTATTTTTAGTCATTTTGCATCTTTTTGAGGTGGTAGTAAACGGTTTCAGAGTTTCTGAAAACATTTTATGAGAGAAAAAGTCCAAACAGAAACAGAATATCGAGTCATATTTGATCAGCGCTGTTTGACAGGAGCTTCATGAGCCTGAGAGCTGGACGATCTGTCCAACATCGTCCGTCTGGATACAGATCATTTCATATTTCTACGATGATATAAATCAGGATGAAGCATCTTTTATGCTAAGTTAATACATAAACAGTCAATATGAAATGACCACATGGTGAAGCCTATTTTTGTTTCCTCCTGTTTAAAGTAATTGCCTTTTTTACAATATACACAAATACACTGGAACACTAACGTCGGACTTTTACACGCCGCCGCCACAGCGACTTCCTGTTTGATCCAATCAGGAAGCTCCGTCAGCGTCAGTTCTCTGAGTGTCCACTAGGGGCAGGTTTGATAACAGAGCAGTTTCTCATTGAGCCCCATGTTAAACAGGCCGTTTACACAGCATCATTAAACCTGTTTAAGGACAAAGCAGGCGATGCTTGTTCATGTACTGTATACATGTCTATGGTTCACGGTGCTACACCTGCCAGGTAATCTGCACAACATGAGACGAATTTATAATCCGAATAACACAGTACCTCAACTTGTTCAGACCTCACTGTGTCATATTCAAACTCTTACATCCTGTTTCTTTGGCTTCTCTCTCCACGCTGGTTGTTGATTTCACGTGCACAAGATAGTTTATGTGTTTTATCTTCAGTGTTCGGTTCATTGATGACTCTAAATCACCCGTAGGTGTGAATGGTTGTCTGTCTCTGTTCGTCTCTATGTGTCCTGTGATAGACTGGCGTCCTGTCCAGGGTGGACCCCGCCTCACGCCCGATGTCAGCTGGGATCGGCTCCACCCCCCCACGACCCCGACAGGGATAAGAGGTCGAAGATGAGTGAATGAATGAATGAATTTTGTCTTTTTATTATGTTTTATGGTTTTTATTCTACTGCACAGCCCTTTGGAAACATGTGCTTTATAAATGAACTGGATTGGATTGTTTGATTTTGATGAAAAGTCGTTTTTATCGGGTGTAACAGACGTTAGAGACGGTGTTACTAACCGTGTGTTCTAGGTTTAAACAGGTGTCATAAACGGGAGCAGACAGAAAACGATCCGTCCGTCAATAATCCGATCAATCTGAGGAATCTACGGCGACCCGTCAGTGACTCAGTGACAGCAGAGATTATAATTATGATTTAAAAAGAGACAGAAAAGAGGGAAGAGTTCCCTCAAGTGCTGTGAGCGTTAATCACCCTGAGGCCGACGTCAGTGACAAGCTGCAGAGACTCGTCCATGAGCTGTCCACACTTCTACACTTTGACACTTCTACACTTCTACACTTTTACACTTGTGATCGTCGGTTCATCAGTTTGAGCTTTAATTAAGATACAAATGTGAATAAACTGCACATCTTTGAGTCGTGGACGTCGTCTTTGGGCCGTTTATGAACCGAACTCCTGACGGATTAACGCAGAATATAATCCTCACATTAATCTGTGATGAAAATAACTGTTAGTTTCAGCCTTATGTGATAAAATACAGATCATCTTCCTTCATCTGCACGTCAGTAAAGTTTATTTAAACGTTCACTGAGAGACGCAGGACTGCAGCTCAGCACAGTTTGACGAGCCAGCAACTTAAAAGTGATTAAAAAGTATATTTTAACGTTGTTTTGAAGAAGAAGAATTACTTTAATAATCCCACAACGGGGAAATTTGATTTTTTCACTGTTATTAATCATGTTACACACACACAGGCCCGAAACACACACACACACACACACACACAGGACCTATATACATGCAATTAAGGAGAGATGTTAGAGCGAGGGGGCTGCCAGTGACCAGCGCCCCGAGCAGTTGGGGGTTCAGTACCTTGCTCAAAAGCACCTCAGCAGTGCCCAGGAGATGAACTGGCACCTCTCCAGCCACCAGTCCATGCTCCATACATGGTCCACACAGGGACTTGAACCAGCGACCCTACTGTTTCCAGCCAAGTCACCTATGGACTGAGCTACTGCCGCCCTAAAAAACGTGCAACGACGTCGTTGAATATCGGGAAAATCACGACTGTTGAGTTTCTCCTGCGAAACTTTCTTTTGTTTACCAGAAAATGTGCTTTTAAGTTTCTTTAAAATCAATAATTTAGTAGAAAAAAGCCTAAAAAATGACCCAACAACAACAACGTGACTTGTGTTAAATGAACTTTAACTAAAACTATTCATTTGATTTATTCTTGATTCTGTCAGAGTTCATTTAGAGTCGGTTGACAGTGTAATGCATTGTATGTTAATTGTGTAATAACATCAAATATCCTTTATGAAAGTCTGAAACCTGCTTTTTGAGTCATAACGGTGTAAAAGCACAATTTAATCCAGCTCAAAAACGCTCCATCGCTAATCTAGAATATCGGTAATCTGTGAATTCTCCTCTAAAATCTCTCATGTTTGCCTCTAAAGTTGTTCATAAAAGGAGAAAACACTCAGTATTTCTCCTTTGTTCTGTATTAAATGCACAAAACCTGGCGTTACCATGTAGTTACGTCCTTTATTTTTCCCTGAATCACCAGAAAAACCTGCTTCATCGTGATGTTAGTCGTAGATTGTGGACACTTCTCCTGCTGGAACACACACATGTTAGGAATGAATGTGTTTTAGCTGTGTGTGTGACTCTGAAGAGACTCCACCACACAACAAAAGTGAATACAGAGTGGTAAATAATGTGCAGATAATAGCTGCAGTCAGCTGAACCCAGTCCAGTTCAATAATTAAGCAATTCATCACTGTCAGGGGAGAGGAGGGGCGCGTGGTCCCGCCGCCGCTGGTGCTTCCTAAAAAGGTGCCCAGACACCTTCCGTCCCACCCAGCCGTGTGTATTGACTGGCTCCTGAAGAGCTCCAGGTTGTGAATGTGACCGTGACCTTTGACCTCAGAGCTTCCCAGACACCAATTAACCAAAACATCACTTAACAGAAATGAAAGAGGCGACGGATCCAGGGAAATTCAACCATTTTACGCGTAAAAGAAAAAAGCGCAAAAACGTCCGTTCCTCGCATCCATTACGCACCCGTTCTCCCCGTGACGCCTCTCTTTGGGGCCTAATTACTGCTAAACTTAATCACCTTTCAATTAGCAGTGCAGAAGTTTTAATTACGGTGTCGTTACATCACTGGGTGAACAGAGGATGTGGGTAAAAGGACTGCTGCGCCTCATCCAGTGGACTACGGTTGATAACAGGAGCCTAATAAAGCGATTAATGAGCTGGTGCTTAACTGGAGAGACAGATGAAGGCAGGGAGGGATGAGAGACATGAGGGTGATGGTGATGATGTGCTGCTGCTGCTGCTGCTGCTGCTGCTTCATCCCCAGACAATAGGAAAACACACGCTCCTGTATTTGCTCTTACCTTGTTGTTGCCAAAGGCCGGGTCAGGGTAGGAGAGCTGCCCCAGCCTGGTGTGCTCTGACGCGGCCAGAGGCTGAGGAGGAGGCGGGTAAACGGTTACATCCATGGCTCAAAATACATCCACTTCTCCGGGTCTGTCCGTCTGTCCTTCCCTTCTTTCTTCCCTTCTTTCTTCTCTTATTGTTTTTTTAGTTTTTCCTACAAAGTTAAACAATGAGCAAGCCGGAGAAAAAGCGTCTGATCGGGAACTAAAGCGGGAATCAAACCCGGACTAAAGCGAGTTTACGCAGCCGCTGGAGTTCGGCTCGGTGCTCCTCTGCTCCACGCCGGGTTTCATGCTCCACAAACTGCAAACTTCCACAACACCTGAGCAGCAGAACGGCCGCGGTGCGCTCTGGAGACGCGTCGGTTCCGTCCTTTGTGCGCGACAGAGTCCGTGTGTCCGTGCGCCCGGGTTCGGTTCGGACAGAGGGGGCCGCGCGGAGGAGGAGGGGGTGAGGGTCGGGGTCTGGGTCTGTGTCGGGTCCCTGTGTGTCCCAGCCGGGTCGGGACTGTTCGGATAAAGCTGCTCCTCCACCGTGTGCTCGGTGCAGACTATAGGTGCCTCGCGGAGCCCAGTCCATACAAAGAGAGCTCGCGCGTAAAGGTAGCCGGAGTGATCCACGGTGAAGCCGGATGCGCGTTTTCTTACAAAATAAAAGCTTCGTGAAAAACCAAACCAAGAGCTTTGAGAGGACGAAGCAAACCCCACGAATTCAACACATTAGTTATGTTTGTTTAAAAAGTGAGATTTTTAAAATAAAATACTGCTGCAAAATAAAAGGGGATTTTATTTTGAAGGTGGCGGACATATATCCGGTTGTGTCCACCAGGATCCAGAGGAGCTGAAGGGCAGATTGTGCTCCACCTAGAGGTCCAGACAGGGTCTCACCTCAGCCCACTTCAGACCCCTCAGTGAGTTTTAATCAACTTTCAACACAAAACAACTAAAAATAAAGATGCAAGTTCATTATTTTAGATTATATTGTTTTGTTATTTCCCAGAAAATTCTGTTTAATCTACAAATCAATGATGTTTGGATGTTCTGAGTTCACTTAAAGGTTGAATCTGTAGAATCTTTATTCAAAAACACAATGAAAGTTTTGCTTTTTCATAAAAAAGAAATTTATTCTGAATTATTTTTTAAATTTTTTGATGTGTTTTTGACAATGACTTCCTGTCCCGTTGTGTTTATGTATTTATAACCTTTATTTAAACTCTGGAGTTTATCGAGGAGCGACTTAATTTGCAATAAAACCGAAATAAAAACACAAAAACATTTTAAAACTACAAAAGCAAATCAGAAAAGTCAAGTGAGAGAGAAGAATGAACAAAAGAGAAATGGAGTTAAAAACAGGAGCAGTTAGAATCAAATAAGACGCAGCTGTGGATTTAAAGTGTACGAATGATCCGAGCCAGGGTTGTCTGTTGTTGGGTGCAGCTACTGTAGGCTGGCACTGGGTGAAATGGAGTTAGCCAATGGTGCAGCTGCTTGGGAGCCTCAGTGAAGGGGGCGTTCTTTGTCCCAGCAGCTGAGTGAGCGGAGACGGGCAACAACCAGAGTCACTATAGGCCGAGCATTCACTCCATGGACTGAGAGAAAGGAGAGGAACGCCATTCAAACGCACGCCCACATGGCTACGCTGCTCCTGGATGCTAACATCACTTTCATCTGCACTTAGCTGGAACGGCTAACGCTAACGGCTAACGCTAACTGTCGGTCAAACTCCTCTAAGGGCGCACTCACACTGTTCCCAAACACGTCTCACGGCTAAAGTCTGGTTCCTTTGACCAGTGTGAGTGCAACCGTATCGTGTCTAGGAGCGGCACGCTTGCCGTCCACGGCCCGTCTGAGAGAGGTGGGCTTTAGTAAAGCACGTTCGCACATGTACGAGTACGAGCGTGCGCACGTGTACGAGCACGAGGCCTACGGCGGTTCTGAGGTCATTTCCTGTGCGCCTGTTGGGACGTAGAAAAAAGAAGGAGGGACCATGCGCGGACATTTCAAACAATGGCGGTGAAAGGTTCACGTTGGTGTGATGCGGAGGTGGAGTGTTTACTGCAGATTTGGTCGATGAAAAGATTCAAAAACAGTCGACAAGACGCACAAAAACTCTGAGGTCTACGGAAAGATCTGGAAACAAAGCCACGCATCGCCATGACGTCATCAATGCGTGTGACGTGTTACGGCGTGATGACGTATAGGCAGCAAGAAGCATTCTCCGAGGCCCAGGTAGTGTGAGTACAAACGGGCCTGGGGGGGGGGACAAGGACCCTAAAGCACGGGGCACGGCACAGAGGCACAGTGGGAGTGCGCCCTTAGAAGTGTGTGAATGGATGTAACTTGCACGTTGGTGTGGGGAAGTGGCGCCACAAAGACGTTTGCTGCAGATGTTGGATTTCTGTAACTCTCGGACGCACTTTGCTTCAAACACACGGTGATGAACATCTGTCCGTCCACTGTGACAGCAGCACAGACCTCCTCTTTAACAACCACACCTTAGGTCCAACGATGCTGTAAAGAGGAGATCCGCAAAATCGTTTGTTGTTGTGGTTTTGTTTCTTTGCGCGGACGAACACATTTGTTTGTGTTTAGAAAGAGAGATTATTAAAGAGTCGATCATCAGAGTAGGACGGGTGGTTTCTGCCCCTCTGGATCATCTTCAGTGACAGAACAACACATTTCCATTATCTGCAAATACATGAACACAGATGCACATCAACAAAGAGAGTCACACACACACACACACACGTACACGTACACGCACAAATACGCACACACACGCACACACACACACACTTTCACAGATGCTCACACATGCATATCAAATATAAAAATCCTCTCACACACATAAAGTACCAGCAGACACACACATGGAAGTAACACACACACACACACACTGACACACAGACACACACACACACACACACACACACACACACACACACACACACACACACACACACACACACACACACACTTTAGAAACATAACCTTGGACACACACTGCTTAGCTTATCCACACACAAATAGGTATCATAAAATGTGTTTCTCTGTTTCATGCATTTTCAAACACTCTTTCTCACTCTCCCTCACACACACACACACACACACACACACACACACACACACACACACACACACACACACGCCACAAACCAGCCCACACATACTTAGTGAACATACATACAGTGGGCGTAACGCCCTTCCCCCCACATACACACATACATATATGCACTCCCCTCCCCTCTGAAAAAGACATAATTCACTTGCACATTCTCCTCCCCCACACACAGTTCCTCTCTATAAAACTACACACACACACACACAACCACACATACACACAACTACACACACACACACACACACACACAGACACACACACACACAGAGAGAGAGAGACACACACACACACACACACGGATATAAACACAAATGCAAGCACACAACTACCATCATAAACATATACACTAAAACCAAGCACACACACATACTGACTTAAATACTCTACATATACAACACACACACACACACACACACAACCACACACACACACACACACACACACACACACACACACACACACACACACACACACACAGATATAAACACAAATGCAAGCACACAACCACAGTCACAAACCTATACACTAAAACCAAGCACACACACATGGACTTTAGTACTCTACATATACTACACACACACACACTCACACACACACACACACACACACACACACAGACACACACACACACACACACACGGATATAAACACAAATGCAAGCACACAACTACCATCATAAACCTATACACTAAAACCAAGCACACACACATATATACCTAAATACTTTACATATACTACACACACACACACACACACACACACACACATACACAAATCCATCTGCACACAAACACACAACTGCAAACGTACAATCACCCCGCCTGTGCTGCAGCATATGCAGGTCAACATGCATTAACATAATGTATATATACAGTATATTTATATGTGTGTATACTGTATATAAAACATATGCACAAGCAAATCCCCTCTCTCTCTCTCTCTCTCTCTCTCTCTCTCTCCCCCCCTCTCTCTCTCTCTCTCTCTCTCTCTCTCTCTCTTCCTGCAGGTCTTAGATTTCCATGCATGAGCCCCGCACACATCAGATGGGTTGGAGTCGTAATGTACTGCAGCATTTGAATGATGTGTGTCTCTTCATGTCGGTGGATTACATTATAGATTCATGGCACAGAAGAAATCCAGTGCAGCCGGCTCTTTAGGTTTTATAGCCTCCTAGTGTGAGAGAGGAGAGGCAAAGAACAACCTGCAGAGGGGAGTTTACCACCCAAAGTAACCAGAAATAATGTCAAATACTGTGAGATGACTGTAACGTTCCCCTCGTGTGACCAAGAGGAACATTTCATGCTAATTAGAACAATAAGATCATAAAATATGTGTACGAGGGCGCGGATTTCCTTCTTAATTTCCTGCGTTTAGCTGGACATTCATACGGAAATGTTATAAAACCCTCAAGGGGCCGTCACGTGATGAGATTTTTGCGCCGGGTTCACCACGAGGGTCTGGCGCAAAGAGCCGGTACACAGCTGAATCAGCGTTAGCATTAAACAACGGTTAGCTCGTAAAGTGGCGCTGCACAAACCTGCTGTGAGGCTGATGAACCTCCGTCATTACGGCTCCTTCAGAGATCGTGATACGACTTTAATGTGACGTTAAATAGTTCGGGAAACTCTGCGAATCTGAGCGGGGCGCGCAGCTACGTTGGGCGCTACCGGCTCCTCCATTGGAAGTGAATGGAGCGGCCGGCGCGGAGCGTTTTTACCGCGTGTCCTGTAACGGCGCCTTTATGAAACGACTCGAAGACACAATTTCTATTATGACTTTATTCTTAAAATCTCACATTATTATTATTAATCTATGTTTTTTCCCACAGTGGCACCTTTTAGTTTTTATTCTCGCTCCGCAGATGTTTTCACACCGCCACGCGCTAACTCGTTACTCGCCGCCTCCAGTCCTTTGTTCGGTCAGTTGTGACCATGGCAACCACGTGACCGCTCACAGATTGTGCGCTGCGGCCCAGAGGAGGAGCTGGACGCAGGCGCTGCTTTTAAAAACGCTTTATGGGGAAGTTCTCCCGCAGGTCGGGTGGCTAACAGGGAGGGTGCCGCGCGGCGGTGAAGCCTCAACATCCCTTCTTCTTCTTCTTGTTCTTGTTCTTGTTCTTCTTCTTCTTCTTCTTCTTCTTCTTGTTCTTCTTCTTCTTCCTCTTCTTGTTCTTCTTCTTCTTCTTCTTCCTCTTCTTCTTCTTCTTCTTCTTCTTCTTCTTCCTCTTCTTCTTCTTCTTCTTATTCTTATTCTTCTTCTTCTTCTTCTTCCTCTTCTTCTTCTTCTTCTTCTTCCAGAATTTCACTTTAACACAAAGAAACACAAAATAACAATAGAGGAGGCGAAAGCATCCGTGTTAAAGAGACGTCGGGGCCTTTGCACGTCTGTGCCCGGAGGCCCGTCCCAAAGTCACCTTCAGTAACTTTCTCCATTCAAACTTTTCATTTCAGCAGAAAGCAAGAAAACAACACATCCCTGCTGAGTCAACGGGCGCTCAGGATATCTTTTATCCCACGTGCTAAACATAAAGTAGCACATATCTACAAAATGTACTTTGTTAGACTAGCCCCTGTTGGTCACGTGACCCTTGCCGTGCAGGTCAAAGCGGTTTGTTGAGAATTTTCCCATCAGGTGAATTTATTCCTTTACTTAAGGTTCATCCGTCAGACATTTCCTCATGAACACGTTCGTAGCAAATCCTGCGTAAAGTCCGAAGAATTTTCGACCAAAAACGACATTACGTGGGGCGACACGGTGTAGTGGTGGTTAGCACTGTTGCCTCACAGCGAGAGGGTTCCTGGTGTGAATCCCGGCTGGGGCCCTTCTGTGTGGAGCATGTTGTCCCCGTGTCTGCGTGGGTTTTCTCCGGGTTCTCCGGTTTCCTCCCACAGTCCAAAGACGTGCAGGTGTTGGGTTCATTGATGACTCTAACACCCGTAGGTGTGAATGGTTGTCTGTCTCTGTTCGTCTCTATGTGTCCTGTGATAGACTGGCGTCCTGTCCAGGGTGGACCCCGCCTCACGCCCGATGTCAGCTGGGATCGGCTCCAGCCCCCCGCGCAACCCCGACAGGAACAAGCGGTTGAAGATGAATGAATGAACAACGTGAAGGTTAGAGTGAGGCATTAAAACACTTGGTTAGGATCAGAAAAGAGGCCGTTGGTCGTTTACTACAGGCAGGAATCGAACCATGCTCCACTGGCTTAAAGTCCTGTGTTTTACATCCGCCCAACCGTCCTTCACAGTGGGGAACACACACAATAAACACGTGCAACACACACGAATACCTGAGCATTACCTTTCGTTGTTAAATGCAGGAGAACTCCCCGAGAGCACGGCTCTGTGGTCCCCGACCCTCGACCCAAACTGCAGCTAACCAGAATCATCTCTATTATTCATTTGTTAACATTAAAAATGTGCACGTGTGTGTTCGTCCCCGCTGTATTCACGTGTCTGACTGTTGATTTCAGGGGGAGGAGCCACGTCTGCGGGTCGAACTCAGACGGAGACAAGAAAGAAGAACGAGAGGAGAACAGGTAGGACGCTTTCAACAGGAGGAGAAAAGGAGAAGTCACAGCGATACAAATGTACACAAACATATTTATTATTAACTTTTATGACCCTTGTACAAACCAACGCCTCTCTCTCTCTCTCTCTCTCTCTCTCTCTCTCTCTCTCTCTCTCTCTCTCTCTCTCACACACACACACACACACGCACACACACACACACACACTCGCTCCTCTGATGTGAAAGTCTCATATTCCATGAATGTCAGGTCCACTGAATACATTTGCACATTTTGAGCTGAGGGTTGATGCATCATTCAGGCCTGTGTTTCCATGCTGTTGCTGTTTTACACCCAATCTCATCATTATTTCATATTTGCCTATTTATTATGCTGCTGTACACACACACACACACACGCGTACACAGACACACACACACACACACACAGTGATAAATGTGTTGCAGAAAATCAAATCAATTCACATTTTGAGCCAAAGTTTATTGGAGTATTCACGGCAAAGACACTTTAGTTATGAGTTATTTTATTTTGAAATACAAAACGCTGAATCAGGGATTAGTAAAACTATCTTTTACCATAAAGATGGGAAATGCTGGTGGAAAGTAGCATCCTCGTGAGTCCGTCCTGATCTCTGATGGTTGTGTTTTACTCTCAGATCAGTCTGGTAACGTGCAGCGGAGAGAATTTGGAGAAGTTTGAGCAGTTTGAACCGATCAGCGTTAAAACAGAAGAGACTGTTGAGTGTGAACAACATGGAGGCTTCCACGGATGAGATGAGCAGCTATGGAGCAAGCCGCTCACTAACTCTTTGTTCTCTGGATCCTTCTGTTGA
>NC_139840.1:2694965-2772465 GCF_963691815.1 Echiichthys vipera | reverse complement strand
CAAACGGGCCGTGGACGGCAAGCATACTTCTCCTAGACGTGGTACGGTTGCACTCACACTGGTCAAAGGAACCAGACTTTACCAATGAAACCTGTTTGGGCACGGTACGGAGGCACAGTGTGAGTGCGCCCTAGGTCTCTATTTACCAAATTGGAGCAGAAATGAGCCTGATAGATGATGGTTCGGGAGCGATAGCGTCTCAGCCGTGGAAGATACAGTCAGGAAACTTTACAAGTGTGTAGTTAAGATCAAAACCAAGGTCGGGGTCGAAGATGGGTGCGGTCCGAGCGAGGGCGCGGAAGTAGGGGGGGTACGAAGACGGACCGATTTGGTGTCTGCTGAAAAACGGCTTCAATTATGTGTTCGATTTTATTCCATTTTGTCCAGAATCATGTGACTGCAGACGGGCCGGGAAGGTAATCCATTTTAACATTTATAGAGCAGTTTCTTTGGCTTCTTACAGAGCACCGCACACACACACACACACACGCACACACACACACATACACACACACACACACACACACACGCACACACACACACACGCCTGAATGGTCTAATGCAATGACACAGAGAGATTGATTCAGACTCCTAAACAGGCCCCGTCCCATCATATTGAATAATCTCCTCTCCTCTTCACAGCGCGCACTTAGAACAGAAGAGAACGCGTGATGTATTAAAAACAATATCTTTTCATGTCGCACAAACGTGTTTCGCGAGTTTATCTTATCGGGGTTTTAACGGCAGAACAAAAACAAGGAGCGTGTTCTGGAGCAGACAGACGGGGAGACGGAGAGAGAGAGAGAGAGAGAGAGAGAGAGAGAGAGAGAGAGAGAGAGTCCAAACGGGGGGAAATGGAGCGCAGCACATCAATCATTAGGATGATTATTATGGCAGTTGTCATGGCAACATTCATCCACTCCCCCCCCCCCCACCCCCACGCTCCCTCCTTCAAATCAATTCAAATGCACTTAAATGCCACAGTGGCGGCGGTGGTAAAGATACTGTAAAACGAGAGAGAGGAGGAACATGGAAATGAAAAGAAAAGGTAGATTAAGGTTTGTGGTTTGGTTCTAAAGCGTCACGTGACGCGGCCTCACGTCCCTCGATCACGCCGTTCCCCGAAACAGGTAAAGACAAACGTCCGCATCGTGTTCGATTTGATATTTCAACCGTGTCAGAGAGAGAGAGAAGCGTGCACGCGCGGCAGGAGGAAGCAGCTCAGTGCTTCGGTGTTTGCGGTGAAGACGGATGCTGCATTCTCTCTAATGTCCACTTAAAGCTGCATTCTCTCTAATGTCCAGCAGGAGGAGACTCCACTTAAAGCTGCATTCTCTCTAATGTCCAGCAGGGGGAGACTCCACTTAAAGCTGCATTCTCTCTAATGTCCAGCAGGGGGAGACTCCACTTAAAGCTGCATTCTCTCTAATGTCCAGCAGGAGGAGACTCCACTTAAAGCTGCATTCTCTCTAATGTCCAGCAGGGGGAGACTCCACTTAAAGCTGCATTCTCTCTAATGTCCAGCAGGAGGAGACTCCACTTAAAGCTGCATTCTCTCTAATGTCCAGCAGGGGGAGACTCCACTTAAAGCTGCATTCTCTCTAATGTCCAGCAGGAGGAGACTCCACTTAAAGCTGCATTCTCTCTAATGTCCAGCAGGAGGAGACTCCACTTAAAGCTGCATTCTCTCTAATGTCCAGCAGGGGGAGACTCCACTTAAAGCTGTATTCTCTCTAATGTCCAGCAGGAGGAGACTCCACTTAAAGCTGCATTCTCTCTAATGTCCAGCAGGAGGAGACTCCACTTAAAGCTGCATTCTCTCTAATGTCCAGCAGGAGGAGACTCCACTTAAAGCTGCATTCTCTCTAATGTCCAGCAGGAGGAGACTCCACTTAAAGCTGCATTCTCTCTAATGTCCAGCAGGGGGAGACTCCACTTAAAGCTGCATTCTCTCTAATGTCCAGCAGGGGGAGACTCCACTTAAAGCTGCATTCTCTCTAATGTCCAGCAGGGGGAGACTCCACTTAAAGCTGCATTCTCTCTAATGTCCAGCAGGAGGAGACTCCACTTAAAGCTGCATTCTCTCTAATGTCCAGCAGGGGGAGACTCCACTTAAAGCTGCATTCTCTCTAATGTCCAGCAGGAGGAGACTCCACTTAAAGCTGCATTCTCTCTAATGTCCAGCAGGAGGAGACTCCACTTAAAGCTGCATTCTCTCTAATGTCCAGCAGGGGGAGACTCCACTTAAAGCTGCATTCTCTCTAATGTCCAGCAGGGGGAGACTCCACTTAAAGCTGCATTCTCTCTAATGTCCAGCAGGAGGAGACTCCACTTAAAGCTGCATTCTCTCTAATGTCCAGCAGGAGGAGACTCCACTTAAAGCTGCATTCTCTCTAGTGTCCAGCAGGAGGAGACTCCACTTAAAGCTTCATTCTCTCTAATGTCCAGCAGGAGGAGACTCCACTTAAAGCTGCATTCTCTCTAATGTCCAGCAGGAGGAGACTCCACTTAAAGCTGCATTCTCTCTAATGTCCAGCAGGAGGAGACTCCACTTAAAGCTGCATTCTCTCTAATGTCCAGCAGGAGGAGACTCCACTTAAAGCTGCATTCTCTCTGATGTCCAGCAGGAGGAGACTCCACTTAAAGCTGCATTCTCTCTAATGTCCAGCAGGGGGAGACTCCACTTAAAGCTGCATTCTCTCTAATGTCCAGCAGGAGGAGACTCCACTTAAAGCTGCATTCTCTCTAATGTCCAGCAGGAGGAGACTCCACTTAAAGCTGCATTCTCTCTAATGTCCAGCAGGAGGAGACTCCACTTAAAGCTGCATTCTCTCTAATGTCCAGCAGGAGGAGACTCCACTTAAAGCTGCATTCTCTCTAATGTCCAGCAGGGGGAGACTCCACTTAAAGCTGCATTCTCTCTAATGTCCAGCAGGAGGAGACTCCACTTAAAGCTGCATTCTCTCTAATGTCCAGCAGGAGGAGACTCCACTTAAAGCTGCATTCTCTCTAATGTCCAGCAGGAGGAGACTCCACTTAAAGCTGCATTCTCTCTAATGTCCAGCAGGAGGAAACTCCACTTAAAGCTGCATTCTCTCTAATGTCCAGCAGGAGGAGACTCCACTTAAAGCTTCATTCTCTCTAATGTCCAGCAGGAGGAGACTCCACTTAAAGCTGCATTCTCTCTAATGTCCAGCAGGAGGAGACTCCACTTAAAGCTGCATTCTCTCTAATGTCCAGCAGGGGGAGACTCCACTTAAAGCTGCATTCTCTCTAATGTCCAGCAGGAGGAGACTCCACTTAAAGCTGCATTCTCTCTAATGTCCAGCAGGAGGAGACTCCACTTAAAGCTGCATTCTCTCTAATGTCCAGCAGGAGGAGACTCCACTTAAAGCTGCATTCTCTCTAATGTCCAGCAGGAGGAGACTCCACTTAAAGCTGCATTCTCTCTAATGTCCAGCAGGAGGAGACTCCACTTAAAGCTGCATTCTCTCTAATGTCCAGCAGGAGGGGACTCCACTTAAAGCTGCATTCTCTCTAATGTCCAGCAGGAGGAGACTCCACTTAAAGCTGCATTCTCTCTAATGTCCAGCAGGAGGAGACTCCACTTAAAGCTGCATTCTCTCTAATGTCCAGCAGGAGGAGACTCCACTTAAAGCTGCATTCTCTCTAATGTCCAGCAGGGGGGGGGGACTCCAATGAACCGAACACCTGCACGTCTTTGGACTGTGGGAGGAAACCGGAGAACCCGGAGAAAACCCACGCAGACACGGGGAGAACATGAAAACTCCACACAGAAGGGCCCCAGCCGGGATTCAAACCAGGAACCGTCTTGTTGTGAGGTGACAATGCTAACCACCAGCCCACCGTGTCGCCTTCATAATGTCTTTATTATTTTAATTTATTTCCTATTGAGGCCGTAAAGAAACACTTCACATGATCCTCTGGCGTCTTATTTTTGCTCGGCACAGACGGATCCTCGTCGACGCGCTCCACGTTTAACCGTGAAAGGCTGCTAAATGCGTCTGAATTGAAAGCAATTAAATCACATTTCCTGGCGTGGCGTTATTACCCTGAGTTATTATAATGGTTATTATTTTAGTCACTGTGGAGAAATGTGCATCATCAAGCTGTCAGCTGCGCTTTTGTCTCAGGTCTCCTAATTTGATCTGTTTCAAATAAGCTCCTCAGATTAAAAGAAGGAAAAAAAAGCATAAGCACATTAAACACGGGTGCATTAGTGTGTCGTTCCACGCACATCTTTATCATCACACCCTCTCTCTCCCTCTCTCTCTCTCTCTCTCTCTCCCTCTCTCTCTCTCTCTCTCTCTCTCTCTCTCTCTGCTAACGCAAACCTTTCCTCCTCCTGTAGAAACACACAGAGGCCATATTCTTCTTAAAGCGGCATTCTCTCTAATGTCCAGCAGGAGGAGACTCCACTTAAAGCTGCATTCTCTCTAATGTCCAGCAGGAGGAGACTCCACTTAAAGCTGCATTCTCTCTAATGTCCAGCAGGAGGAGACTCCACTTAAAGCTGCATTCTCTGTAATGTCCAGCAGGAGGAGACTCCACTTAAAGCTGCATTCTCTCTAATGTCCAGCAGGAGGAGACTCCACTTAAAGCTGCATTCTCTGTAATGTCCAGCAGGAGGAGACTCCACTTAAAGCTGCATTCTCTCTAATGTCCAGCAGGAGGAGACTCCACTTAAAGCTGCATTCTCTCTAATGTCCAGCAGGAGGAGACTCCACTTAAAGCTGCATTCTCTCTAATGTCCAGCAGGAGGAGACTCCACTTAAAGCTGCATTCTCTCTAATGTCCAGCAGGAGGAGACTCCACTTAAAGCTGCATTCTCTCTAATGTCCAGCAGGAGGAGACTCCACTTAAAGCTGCATTCTCTCTAATGTCCAGCAGGAGGAGACTCCACTTAAAGCTGCATTCTCTCTAATGTCCAGCAGGGGGAGACTAAAGGAGAAACACACAGAGGCGGTATTGGTTATTAAACATCACGTCGGTAAACATGTGCTGAAGGAAATGCAGGGAAATGATTTCTCTTTGCACCCCCCCGCCCCCCCCACCCCCCCTCCCTCCCTTCCTATTTCCATCTAGTATTTTCAATTTTCTCAGACACGGGAGATCGATGCCGGCTGATGGGATTATGTAATGACCCCATCAGCCGGCGTGTGTGTCTTATTTTAAATCAGGACTTTCTCATTCGGTTAAAACATAAATCCTGCTCGGCTGCTGCTGTTGAGGCTCTGGATCAGATTTATGAAAATGATTGTTCTCTTCTCTGCGTCCGACGTTATTGACATTGTTTTCATGAATTCATCGGCCACATTATTAAAGGACTCATTCGCCATAATTACAAATGGAATATGTTTATTATCAGAGACAGAAGGTGACGGATAGGTGGCTTTTTGTTATTATTATTGTTATTATTGTTATTTTAATCATGGAAAGATCCTGAACCGGCCAATCAGGTTCAGGCTCAAGGCTCCTGAACCTTTGAGTGAAGTGACTGTTAACGTGTCTCATTGGAAAGTCAATCAAACTGCTGCAAAGAGACACAGAACGACTACAAAGAGATGCAAAACTACTACGAAGAGATGCAAAACTACTACAAAGAGATGCAAAACTACTATGAATAGATGCAAAACTACTACGAAGAGAGAGTAAACTGCTACAGAGATGCAAAACTACTACTACAGAGATGCAAAACTACTACTACAGAGATGCAAAACTACTACGAAGAGATGCAAAACTACTATGAAGAGATGCAAAACTACTACGAAGAGATGCAAAACTACTATGAAGAGATGCAAAACTACTACATAAAGATGCAAAACTACTACAAAGAGATGCAAAACTAAGACATAAAGATGCAAAACTACTACGTAGAGATACACAACATGAAGAGCGCCCCACATGGATTCAAACCTTTACCTCATGAAGAGCGCCCCTGTCTGAGGCTCTACGGTCTACATGGATTCAAACCTTTACCTCATGAAGAGCGCCCCTGTCTGAGGCCGTACGGTCTACAGGGATTCAAACCTTTACCTCATGAAGAACGCCCCTGTCTGAGGCCGTACGGTCTACGCAGATTCAAACCTTTACCTCATGAAGAGCGCCCCTGTCTGAGGCCGTACGGTCTACAGGGATTCAAACCTTTACCTCATGAAGAGCGCCCCCGTCTGAGGCCGTACGGTCTACATGGATTCAAACCTTTACCTCATGAAGAGCGCCCCTGTCTGAGGCCGTACGGTCTACGTGGATTCAAACCTTTACCTCATGAAGAGCGCCCCTGTCTGAGGCCGTACGGTCTACAGGGATTCAAACCTTTACCTCATGAAGAGCGCCCCTGTCTGAGGCCGTACGGTCTACATGGATTCAAACCTTTACCTCATGAAGAGCGCCCCTGTCTGAGGCCGTACGGTCTACGTGGATTCAAACCTTTACCTCATGAAGAGCGCCCCTGTCTGAGGCCGTACGGTCTACATGGATTCAAACCTTTACCTCATGAAGAGCGCCCCTGTCTGAGGCCGTACGGTCTACATGGATTCAAACCTTTACCTCATGAAGAGCGCCCCTGTCTGAGGCCGTACGGTCTACGTGGATTCAAACCTTTACCTCATGAAGAGCGCCCCTGTCTGAGGCCGTACGGTCTACAGGGATTCAAACCTTTACCTCATGAAGAGCCCCCCTGTCTGAGGCCGTACGGTCTACGCGGATTCACAGAGGGGACTTTGTTCCAAACAGACGCTCAGTTCTGGTTCACACTCGTCTCACAGTGAACGGCATGAGGCTGCCTACCTTAACACAGTGAAAGAGTAAAGTCAGCTAAGCTAACAGTGCTAAGCTAGCTCACGTTAGACGTCTCTATCAAGGTTGCCGTGGTCACACAGTAAATGAACTCAATGTGCTCTTATTGTAAAATATAACGTAAGTTGCTGTAACTAGGGCAACCTGATGAGCACAATGTAAACGTCAAGTATCTGAGTTCATCAGTGATGGAGGGAAATAACCACAGCTCTGATCATGAGCTAAACGTTTGTGTCGCTCGTTCAGTGTTTTTCCAAAGTTGCAGTTGCCGTTGGAGCAGCAGAGAGTTGCACAGGTTCTTCCTAAACATCGTCGTTAAAAGTAAAGCTGCATAAACGAACAGGTAAAAGTAGAAAAGGTTCACTTCTAATGACAGCTCCCGTTCCAGCGCGCGCACACTGGAGGGGGACGCCACCGCAGTGATGACGGCTCGTTCACTTCCTGTACTTCGCCGGATTTGTCTATATGATGTTGCTACAGGGCACTAGTATGTTATTCTATGGCTCTTGTAACCAAAGGAACATGGATGTTACGGAGAACGCGCCGTCCGTCTCTCCTCTGCAGCGGCTGCAGCCTCGACCGCGGAGTGAGTGAAGCAGGTCGAGGCACGCTGGAATATTCTGCAGCACTCTGTGTGCAGCAGACGGAGCTGGGAAATAGTAAAATACCCTGATGGATGACATTTAGCTAAGTTCTCTCTCTCTCCCTCTCTCTCTCTCTCTCTCTCTCTCTCTCTCTCTCTCTCTCTCTCTCTCTCCCTGTCTCTATCTATCCGTCTGTCTCTCTGTATTTTCTGGGTCTTTGCTCTGACACAATTACACTTCAGCTCCTATCAGCTCCCTGGATGCTCCACTGCTCTCCAGGAATGGATGCACACACACACACACACGTACACACACACACAGACACACACACACACACACACACACACACACACACAAAACAGTGTCAGACTCACTCTCTTTTCTCCATTCTAGATCTACTCGGGTAGAATTTATATTTGATGTTTATACAATATTTATTTTATTCCCTCGTTCTTTTAGACTGAAACTAGACGGCGTTCTTATTTCCCGGGCGTTAAATACCGCCGTTTTGACACCGCCTCGGGCCTTTTGGCAGCAAACGCACCGGGCTTTCAACCGTAAAGCCTCCGCCCGTGTGATGTTAGACGCTCTGAGCAAGTTCTCCAGGATAAACGGGGCATTTCCACGCCACGGGCGCCTCAACGCTTATTTATGTATTTCCTACGGAGAGCAGGAGAGGCAGCAGCGCGGTGCACGGTGAGATCGTCGCGGCGAGTCTGCGGCACGTTCCCTGAGCTTATTTTTGCACGAAGACGACAAAAAAACTTGCTGTTAAACCGGGAAAGTAGTTTTAAAATAAAACGAGATTCAGTTGCGTTGCCTATTTTCTTCCCTAAAATGTTTTCAGAAATACATTTTGGTGTTTGTGGTTTGGACGGGTAAAGAGAAAGTTTACGAGCAGGACGCCATGTTGTTTGCAGTTTGAAACGGCGAGCACAGGGCGTGTCTGAATACCTAGGTAAGGTACGTCGCCTACTCACATCTATTTAGCACAACAGCAGAGTAGGCTGAGCCGTGGGTTAGCTTCAGTTAGCTAGCCGCTGTGGCTGCTACCTGCGATTTAAGCGATAGAGCGATGATCAGAAATGTGACAAAGGTAAGCGAGCGACTCCGTCGGTCCTGAGGCGGCGTTTGGTCCGTTTTGAAGCAGGGGAAAAAAATGACGGTCGGGTCACAAACGTCCTAAAATCACCGTCTTCTCTCGAATATACGACGGTGTTTGAAAAAAGGGGGAGGGGTCGTCTTGTTTCGCATTTCCGTTTGCGCGGAAACGAAGCGAACAAACGCAGGGAAACGTCTCTGCTTTTAAAAATAAACAGCGGACATGTAAATGTGTAAACGGGGCCTACGTCACTACGGTCACTACGGTCACTACGTTCACTACGGTCACCACGTTTACTACGGTCACTACGGTCACTACGGTCACTACACTACCTTCACTTCAGTCACTACGGTCACTACGGTCACTTCGGTCACTACGGTCACTACAGTCACTACGGTCACTACACTCACTACGGTCACTACACTACGGTAACTACGGTCACTACGGTCACTTCGGTCACTACGATCACTACGTTTACTACGGTCACTACGGTCACTACGGTCACTACGATCACTACGTTTACTACGGTCACTACGGTCACTACTGTCACTACACTACGGTCACTACGGTCACTACAGTCACTACGGTCACTACTGTCACTACGGTCACTACGGTCACTACAGTCACTACGGTCACTACGGTCACTACGGTCACTACACTACGGTCACTACACTACAGTCACTACGGTCACTACGGTCACTACGGTCACTACGGTTACTACAGTCACTACGGTCACTACGGTCACTACACTACGGTCACTACGGTCACTACGGTCACTACACTCACTACGGTCACTACGGTCACTACACTACTGTCACTACGGTCACTACAGTCACTACGGTCACTACGGTCACTACGGTCACAACGGTCACTACGGTCACTACGGTCACAACGGTCACTACGGTTACTACGGTCACTACGGTCACTACGGTCACTACACTACGGTCACTACGGTCGCTACGGTCACAACGGTCACTACGGTCACTGCGGTCACTACGGTCACTACACTACCTTCACTTCAGTCACTACGGTCACTACGGTCACTACAGTCACTACGGTCACTACGGTCACTACCTTCACTTCAGTCACTACGGTCACTACAGTCACTACGGTCACTACGGTCACTACACTCACCACGGACACTACGGTCACTACGGTCACTACTGTCACTACGGTCACTGCGGTCACTGCGGTCACTACACTACCTTCACTTCAGTCACTACGGTCACTACGGTCACTACGGTCACTACTGTCACTACTGTCACTACGGTCACTACGGTCACTACACTACGGTCACTACTGTCACCATGGTCACTACGGTCACTACAGTCACTACGGTCACTACGGTTACTACGGTCACTACAGTCACTACTGTCACTACAGTCACTACGGTCACTACGGTCACTACGGTCACTACAATCACTACGGTCACCGTGTTTACCGCGGTCACTGCGGTCACTACGGTCACTACAGTGACTACGGTCACTGCGGTCACTTCAGTCACTACACTGACTTCACTACGGTCACTACAGTCACTACGGTCACTACACTACGGTCACTACACTACGGTCACTACGGTCACTACACTACAGTCACTACGGTCACTGCGGTCACTTCAGTCACTACACTGACTTCACTACGGCCACTACGGTCACTACGGGTCACTGCGGTCACTGCGGTCACTACACTACAGTCACTACACTACTGTCACTACGGTCACTACGGTCACTACGGTCACTACACTACTGTCACTACGGTCACTACGGTCACTACACTACTGTCACTACGGTCACTACGGTCACTACGGTCACTACGGTCACTACACTACTGTCACTACGGTCACTACGGTCACTACAGTCACTACACTACGGTCACTACGGTCACTACAGTCACTACACTACCTTCACTACGGTCACTACGGTCACTACAGTCAAACACGGCGCTTGTGTCAGTCATTGCCTTGAACCCGCCCCACATGAGATTAAGGGTTGTGATTGGTCCGTCGACGGGTCCAGAGCCAATGAAACACGACAAAGGCTCCTCCTCCTCCTCCTCCTCCTCCTCCTCCTCCTCCTCCTCCTCCTCCTCCTCCACGTCTCTTTCTCTCCTTCGTTCTTTTGTGCGCCGTGGTCACTCAGGGGTTAATGACGTCTTTGCTAATGTGATCTAGGCCAAGGGCACAATGGACACACACACACACGCACGCACACACACACACACACACACACACACACACACACACACACACACACACACACGCACGCAGAAGGTCAACTGTGTGCGAGGGTCAGACAGATGGTCAAGTTAACAAACAGCAGGGGAATTCAAACCGTGATGGGAGACGTTTGATTCATCCTATAGTTTTTATTCTAACTGTAGATTTAAACCTTTAATCCGTGCATCAATAAATCCGTCTGTTCACAAACCACTCATCGTTACACTTCACTGGTCTTAAAAACACATTTATATGTTGTAAAAATTATCTTTTCCACGTTGATTTTGCAGCAGTTTGATGCAAAAGTGTTCAGAATTCTGCTTTTTTAGGCAAATAACTTAAAATAATATCTTATGTTATTATTTGTGTGTGTGTTAAGTTGAAATACGGACGCGTCAGCATGGAGAAAATAAAGAATTAAACAAAAATAGCTTAATTAACGTCATGTTTTCTTTCTGTCGCTTTTTGGAAACTGTAAATAAAAAATAATAGATAATAATAATGTGTATATGACATTATTTTCTGCATTATATGTTCTCAAAAATGTTTTTATATCAGAAAGATTTACGCTGATATCGATAGATACTGATGTGTCTTTATATACAACATTTAAAAAATCAATAAACGCTTAATGATGTTAATTTTAAAGTAAATAAAAATAAATAAAGACTTTAAAAATGAATTTAAAGTAAACAAAAATCAATAAATAAGTTAAAACTGAATTTAAAGGAAATAAAAATCAATAAATACTTAAAGAAATGAATTTGATGACGTCACAGGTTTCTCTGCTCTTCAGTGTCGCAGCTGTTTCACGTCACAGCAGCGCCCCCTGCGGCTCAGCGCGGGAACTGCACCCCGGGAAAAAGCACTATTTTATCATGAAAGGTTTCAAATGATGAGGAAATAAGAAATAAATGATAAAATATACAGTTTTAGCTTTAATGCATCCTTTAAAGCTTTAAAATGAATTTAAAGAAAATGAAAAATTAATGCAAAAATAGAGAAATACTTTAAAAATGAATTTACCTTTTGTTTTTATTAATATTTTTGTTAAAATAATACGAAATAAATGGAAACATTATTCTTATCCTTATTATATTTATTTAATTTCATTCATGAAAAGGAAATAAACTTGTTTTTCATAATAAAAAAAGGCTCTTAAGACTTAGCTATGCGTTTATTATTTATTCATTATTTATAGTTATCTTTATTATTGATAACCTGTTAAAGTGAAATTCCAGCATTAAATCATCCCAGGGTCTTTTTTGGCAAATACACTCTCATCAAATAAGCAACAACAAAGCACCAACAGCGTAGTTAGTGAAGCCAGAGTTTATTAAAGTGTTTTAAAGACTAACCTACTGACCCCTGAACCAGCTCCTCTCATAGTAAAGTCCATTACAGTGGATTACCAAAGTCAATCCCAAAGGAAGGAGCCCATTGGTGCTTTGTTGTGTGTGTAGGGACTCTTCTCATGCTGCTGCAGAGGTTTGTTGTTATTTTCAGCAGCATTAGTGGTTAAAATAGACCTTTGAATGCCTTCACCATCTTTTTTTCAAGATATTCTGACATTTTTTTTCACAATCGTCCGACTTTTAAACACTTTAAACACCTTAAAACACTTTAAACACTCCTAAAACACGTTAAAACACTATGAAATCACTTTAAAACACTATTAAAACACTCATCTAGTGGCCCCTGTACCAGCTCCTCTCATAGTAAAGTCAATCCCAAAGGAAGGAGCCCATTGGTGCTTTGTTGTGTGTGTAGGGACTCTTCTCATGCTGCTGCAGAGGTTTGCTGTTATTTTCAGCAGCATTAGTGGTTAAAAAAGACCTTTGAATGCCTTCAGCGTACTTCCACGAGCTAATGACTGTTAGCCACGTCCGGCTGTTAGCGACTCTCCTGGAGTTCTCTGTTAATAGTTGTTACACTAAAAAAAATGTTGATGACAAACAGAACAAAGAGTCTTTTGGTTCAAAGAAGAAGAAATAAAAATATTTCAGTGTTTGAGTCGCTGCTGTAGTTTATTGTTGCTTTACAGTAACAGTCGTCAGTTCTCACAGTTTATTTCAGCTCAGTTTGTCAGACAGAGTACCTTAGAAGACCCCACACACACACACACTCACACACACAGACACACACACGCACACACACACACACACACATCTGTATCTGGATGACGACGGTGGATCTTTGTATCCACATCTGTTATTAAAATTGCGTTCTTTTTATATTGTTTGTGCCTTTTTCTTTGTCTTGTACATTTTTATGTGTAAATATGCAAATGAGGCAAAATCAAACACTAACTTTCAGTGAGTTTAGAAGAAATGAACAGACGCAAACAGACAAAGTGAAGTCAAATAAACGTCTGAAAGGAGAAATCTCAAAAAACACATTTTTGCTTTTAGTGTTTTAACTGAAATCTAACCCAAAGTTTTCTTACCTAAAGTTAAATTTAGGGATTTCTGTATATTTCTTTAGCCTGGATCAAATCCCACTGTTAAGTCCTCACGTAACACCCTTTCAAAATAAGATGTCCAGGTCAGAGCCTCGTGTTTCTACAACGCAGCAGTGACGTGTTCCTCGTTGTTTGAGCAGATCTGAGCTTTAAAAACAACGTAATCGTCATTTTACCTCTTTTCTTATCGATGAGAAAGATGGTGAGTACGAGCCAATCAGAGCCAGAGTAGGGTGGTTCACGCCTTCACCGTACTAGAAACATTAATTTATATACATTTATATGTATATACAGAAATTCCCCTTAATTTAGTTCCATTTCAAAACGTTAAATTTAGTTTAAGTAGTTTCAAACTGCCACCGTGCGGCTGCTCCACAGCATTGGGAAAGTACACTTCTATGTATGTGTGTGTGTGTGCGTGTGTGTGTGTGTGTGTGTGTGTGTACTGTATGTGTGTGTGTGTGCGTGTGCGTGTGCTTGTGCGTGCGTGTGCTTGTGCGTGTGTGTGTGTGTGCAGGTACATCTGAGGTCCATGTTTCTTCTTTTTCCCCTTTTTTTTTGACAGCAGAGACGGTTGTGAAGCATCCTATATTCTAATCAGAACACACACACACAAACATGTACAATGATACCAGAGACAAAGACACACACACAAACACACACAAACGAAAGCACACTGAAGGTTTGAGATCAAGCGTTTCCTTGTCCCCCTTCAGTCCGTTCTTCTCTTCACCTCTTCTTCCTCCTCTCCTGTAATGAAAGAGAAAGAACGATCAAACCTTTACTTTACTGCTCCTGTGTCTCTCTATTTTAAACCTTTGGGTTCAACTATTCCACTTCCTTCAGACTGAAAAAACAAAGTTTAACTGCAGTAAAACGTCTCAAAGGTAAGTGTCATTCATAATTACAGGACCAAACTCTTAATATAAATACAGTTATGTCGACAAATTTACACAAAACTGAGTTGTGTTTGATATGATTATGTGTGATTCACTTAATGTGTGATTCACTTTATATACGTATTCTCGATGACGTCACAACAATGATAAATGTTCTTCCAGGCGGCAGAAGCTGAAGCGTTCTCCGATGACACCACGAGTAAACAGAATCCTGCAGAGTCATGCAGAGTCATGCAGAGTCATGCAGGTGGCAGCAGAGTCATGCAGGTGGCAGCAGAGTCATGGAGGTGGCAGCAGAGTCATGCAGGTGGCAGCAGAGTCATGCAGGTGGCAGCAGAGTCATGCAGGTGGCAACAGAATCATGCAGGTGGCAGAAGAATCATGCAGGTGGCAGCAGAGTCATGCAGGTGGCAGCAGGTGGCAGCAGAGTCATGCAGGTGGCAGCAGAGTCATGCAGGTGGCAGCAGAATCATGCAGGTGGCACCAGAACCATGCAGGTGGCAGCAGAATCATGCAGGTGGCAGCAGAGTCATGCAGGTGGCAGCAGAATCACGCAGGTGGCAGCAGAACCATGCAGGTGGCAGCAGAGTCATGCAGATGGCAGCAGAGTCATGCAGGTGGCAGCAGGTGAGAGCAGAGTCATGCAGGTGAGAGCAGAACCATGCAGGTGGCAGCAGAGTCATGCAGGTGGCAGCAGAGTCATGCAGGTGGCAGCAGGTGAGAGCAGAGTCATGCAGGTGGCAGCAGAATCATGCAGGTGGCAGCAGAGTCATGCAGGTGGCAGGTTGCTCTGGTTTGGTTTTCGGTATATTTTGGCAGTGGACTTTTAGCGCCTAACTCTTTTCTGTCCCTGCTGCTCGTCTGACCTCCACCCAGCGCCCTCTCCTCTCCTCTCCACCTCTTCTCTCTCGTGTCCCAGGTGGGTTTACGCTGCTGGGACCAGATCAGTGTCCGTTTACACTGTAAACAATAGTCCTCTGTTCTTTCCTTTCCATCTTCTCCTCTTTCATCCCTCTGGCATTCTCCACAGTGCCCCTCTTTCTCCCTCCTCTCAACAGTTTTCCCTCTTCCATCGAAGCTTACGGCCACTCTCATCTCTCCGGTCCTTTGAATCTGAGCCGACGTTCCCCTGAAGGTCACTGCAGAGTTAAGGTGGATTCAGTGTCCCCTTCACACCTCCGTCCGGTTTCAGCGTTGTTGTAGATGTTACGTGACACATCCTCTAGAGGGCAGTGCCGCGCCTCAAATCACCGGCATCGCCAATCACAAACATGGCGTCCGTAGAGGAGATGATTTTGCTTTGTGGCATCTGAAATCTGCATGTGAGACCACTAAATGAGAACCGACACCTTCATGGTGAGTTTTTCTCTCTGGTTTTGCAGATGAGAGCTGGATGAACCCTGTCACCGTGAAGTTTAGACGACAAAAGGAGGCGGTTAAGTTTCGACGACAAAATGGAGGCGGTTAAGTTTAGACGACAAAATGACATGTCTTAGTTTATCTTGTTCTCTGAAAGTTCATTCTTCCAGGACATGAACAGTCCTCCAGGTGAAAGTCCTGCGTTTTTACCCTGACCCTCGACCCTGACCCTGACCCCGACCCTCTTCCCTGCGTGGAGTGTAACGCTTTTATACTACATGACTTGCATGCACAGGAATTGTAGTGCGGGTGAGGGGAATATCGCAACTTCAAGAGATTGAAAGTCCGGATATCTCTGCGTCTTCTCATTTTTCATCTTTCTCTTACTCAATTAGGAGAGCGAAAACTGAACGTGGAAAACGATTTATTGATGTCAGTTGCTGCGTCAGGGTCAGTTAATTTACTGCGTGGATGATAGTGTGTTCCTCCTGCCCCTGACATTGTGTCGGTGTACCAAAGCTAACTGATAATGTAGGTTCATTCGTCTTTTTTCTGCCCTGTCTTCCTGCTTCCAGCTAAATCTAGGATCCCTCCATCCCTCTGTAATATAGGCTGTAGTCCCAGATTAGCAACTGAACCGGGTTAGTTCTTCCAGGGCTGTGGCTCCAGAGGACCCAGATACCTCAGGGACAGCGTGCCTACTTCCATTAAAAGACCGTCCCTGGTGAGGAAATGTGTTGAACTCACTAAAAACGCAGAATAGTGTCAGGTTTTTTATTCAGTTACACATTTATTTCACTTATTATCTTAAAGGGGAACTGATTCAGCACTGAAGGGTCAAAAACTGCAGTTCACCGAGTGACCAGAAGGAGTCGATCCCCATAGACCCCCATGTTAAAGTAGCAGAAATAAACATGTTTACAGCCTGGTGAAAAAAATCGGTTTTGGTGTCTACAGCTAATTTCGCTGCACATTTTAAAACCCACTTGTTTAAATTATCATAAGACTTAAACTTCTGCATAATTAGGAACATAGCTGCTTTGAGTGACCGGTGGCTAACGTTAGCTGCTAGCTACCTAAATAGACTCGATGGATGGACGCATGTGTTGGTGCGTTTGAGGGGAAATATTCATCTTAATATCGGACTGATAATACGGCTTTTACCCGGACTAAAGGACAGTTTTATTTATATGTTTGCATTGTTATTATTTCTCGACAGTCATATTCAAGATAATAATCTTGCAGTTTCGAGCCAGGCTTCATTCGCACCCGTCTCACTCCACCTCTTGTTCTGCAGGGATGACGTATCTTTGTAGCCCGACCTGCTCTGTGGGGAACAAAAGTCTGACCTGATACTTGCAGGATTTGTTTTGCAAGATATTCTTCACAAATGAACACCACTTTTATTATATTTAAAGTGTAAATTCAACCGCTAAATCAGCTACATCACCCGTTGATGACGTGAGGTTTGTAGTCTAATTTCACCACCTAGACATTTAGCCTTTTTTTAAGACACGTAGAAGTTTCATATCCCAGAACTCAGAACGTATTTTATCTCGTAGTACATAACATTAACTTCCCTTAAGCCTGTATTTACCACAGACCTTATTTAAGGCATCTAACCAAAAATCCACTAAAATTCCCATTGACTACGAGATGAGGGAACCATAAGTGCATATACGCTACTGCACTAATGGTTTCAGGACTCATTCCTGCAGCACTCTATCATGTATCAACAGGTTTAACTGTATACTCAACTCAACACTGTTACCTGTTCTCGTATCTGTAGGTCCCGTAGTTTCTCTGAGTTTGCGGTGGAAAGTAAGAGTCACTGGAAGGCGGCGCGAACCGTCCGGTCACTGAGGGGCTGCGTGGGACGGAAGTTGTCCCCCAACATCCCATCATTCCCTTCTAGCAGCTCCGCCCCTTTGAAGTGGGACCGCAGCCTCCGAAACTCCTCGATCTGCAGGAGAGGAAAAGTTTCATTCTCAAGTTAACCAGCAAAGGTCAGTAGAGATGGTCGATATTCACTTCATCCTTTGTTTGCATGACAAACAGATCCCAAAGACTGTCAGACACCCAGTGCAGACTGTGAATTTCATCCTACGCAGAGTGAGAAAGTGTTTTCAGTCTGGTCCTGACATAAAGAAGACAACATGGATGCTTTAAACACACAGCTCTTTGCCCTTTGGCCTTCTACGCGTACACAGGATCTTCAAGGTACTCCATACTTCAAATATTTGCTCTACAGTGCAGTTGCTCTAAAATGAAATTGCCCGGGGACGAATTAGGAGACTGGAACCCATGTGGAGGCCCTAATGACAGAGTAAGACGCTTTAATTATAGTGTGGGAATGAAAATATGATAATCTGAAGGCAGCTGACACTTTTAATGGCTGTGGAAACAACAGAACGTCTTGGCTGTTATTTCTGATCGTCTACAAGAAACAACATCTCTGTAAACGGGGACAGAAAGGACCCAAAGATCTGACTTCCTCTTCATGTGTAAACCACAGCAGATACTATCACTTTTACGCACATGTGCTGCAGAGTGGCCAGCCAAAACAAACATGATGATAGTTCCTGTGCGGTCGGCTTACAGAAGGAGGATTTATAGCCCACTGTCAAAGTACAAAACGTGTAGGCATAGAGACACTTGAATACCCGCATTATGCACTGAACACACACACACACACACTGTTTTAGCAGTCAATAATAGCCGGATGTTGGAGGTGTGTTGTCTAAGTAAGCAGGACCTGCTATTTGTGCTCATTCGGCAGTGAGACTATGTTCCTACAGTATTCACCAACATGTCCTGAGGCAGGAGGACAGCCAAAAGTAATTCTTCCTGTTAGTATCTCAAAGGGTCAGCGTGCCAGAGGGCGGCGCGGATGAAAGACTGAGATAAATGTCAGAGGATTAACCTTCATCATCCTTTACAACGATCTGCTGGAGGAATGACTCCAAGCCATGAGTCAGGCACCGGCTGAATTAAAGGCAAAGCGACAGGCTCATTGATTGGCACTGGGTATAAAGACTTCCTGTGTTGAATGCCAGAGAGCTTGAGGTTAGTGGGTGTGTGTTGTTATGAAAGCCACAGAAGGGCCTGACATTGATTAGAGGCAGAGAACAGAGATGAAACCAGGACAGTACAGGTGTTGACAGCCATATAGAAAACAGTTGTACATTGTGAGGCGGCCAGAGCGATGGACATCAACGCACATGTTCAGTATCCAAAAGAAAAACAACCATAAGGGCCTTTAAAGAAAACAGAGTGCAATGTACTAAAGTATAGTGTAGCAGTTCCTGGACGAGCCCCCACTGCGGTGCTCTTTTTGAGGTACAGTAGTGGTGGTGGTGTTGTGGTTGTTAGCAGGTTACGTTTTGTTGAGCAACTCTGGTACGGGGCCTTTCCCATAATCCTCTGCTTCCTCTGTTTCCTGAGATTCAGGTTTCTCCTCTGTAGTCTCCTTCTCTGGACTTTTGTGGATTAGCCTCATAGGGCGCACACTGTCCTTCCGTACCGTTCCAAAACAGGTTTTATGGGTAAAGCCTAGTTCGTTTGACCAGTGTGAGTGTAACCAGTCCGTGCCTAGCTGCGGCCAGCTGGCCGTCCAAGGCCCGTTTGAGGGAGGTGGGTTTTAGTAAAGCACGTTTGCACATGTACGAGCACGAGCGTGCGCACGTGTACGAGCACGAGGCCCACGGCGGTTCTGAGGTCATTTCCTGTGCGCCTGTTGGGACGTAGAAAAAAGAAGGAGGGACCATGCGTGGACATTTCAAACAATGGCGGTGAAAGATTCACGTTGGTGTGATGTGGAGGTGGAGTGTTTACTGCAGATTTGGTCGATGAAAAGATTCAACAACAGTCGACAAGACGCACAAAAACTCCGAGGTCTACGGAAAGATCTGGAAACAAAGCCACGCATCGCCATGACGTCATCAATGCGTGTGACGTGTTACGACGTGATGACGTATAGGCAGCAAGAAGCATTCTCCGAGGCCCAGGTAGTGTGAGTACAAACGGGCCTACAAGGACCCTAAAGCAGGGGGCACTGGACGGACGCACAGTGGGAGGGCGCCCTTAGTTATAGGTAGATCATGGTGAGGCCTTCTCCATGGTAGAAATCTGCGGCGCGGCCTCCTCCCATTTTGAGGCCTGTATCGCTGCCCTTAGGCGAGCTCCAAGAAGCCTTTCTGGCCCTACTGGGATTAGCATCAATCCATTTCTATCAGCTTTCTGACAGTCGATCAGGCTAGCAATGTGTTGGACCACACAAAAACAAGGTCCAGGTCCAGGACATTGGCCCTCCATAAAGCTTTTAATGGCCTGTAAGAATGCTGAGAGTTGGAGCGTCACCTTTATCTCCTGCTCCAGTATTGTTCCTGGGATCCAGTCGAGCGGGATGAAATCAAGTTGAGCGCGGAGCGTTATTGAGCAGAGTGGCTCAGAGAGGCTTTGAGCGAGGGAGCGGGGAGAATGAAACGCTATGAGCGAGGAGCCGAAACTCGCTCCGCAGCACTCCGCTCACATGCTATGCAGACGACTGCACACAATTGCTTCGGTTAGCTATGAGTATTTAACCTTAATCAAATCACTTTTACTAGTGTTAAAGCCGTTAAAGTCAAGTCAAGTGACTTTGTTAGTACCTGGAGGTAGATTTTGTTTGCAGTAGCGTCACAAACACATATGGGAAAAACACATAGAGGCGCATATCACACGCCATCCGATTTACGAGGAAATGGCAAATGAAAAAGTTCTTCCAGGTCCAGAAGAATCTAAAACCAAATCATGTTAAAATATAAAAGCTAATAGTAAAAATAGAATAAAAATAAAACCCAACAAATCTATAACACTGAGCATATAAATAAAATCAGGAATAAATAATCACCTTTTCAAAATAAAGCTATGACTTATTCCTCAGTGTGATGCACATGACTGTTAACCTGGGTTAACCTGAGTTTCACCCAAAACACGGTTTCAGTCAGCAAAATTTGCATGGGAAATTTATAAAAACTGGTTTATCGGGTTCTTATGAATGTTTGCAAACCGCAAAAAAAAAAATATTCATGCCTACAGAAACATGTTTGACCAATGAATCAAGCAATAAACGAACCTTTATGTAAATACATTTGTACAAAAGGCCGTCGATCAGCGGTGATTACCACCTGAAGTGAGAGTGAAGAGGGAAGAGACTAGTGTCTGCTGTTCAGAGACTAATAATAGATCAGTTATAATGGTGTGTGCATGCTGTGAAACGACACACACACACACACACACACACACACACACCCGTGTTTTGTACTGTTACTCAAGCAATGGAGACAAAAGTCGTGTGCATTTTGTTGTTTCCATATTTTCTTTTCACATCACTCTTGTGAGAAACGGCTTCTCGCATGCACACATAATGCCTTTTTTATTCCACACACTCTTCCTCGTCCTTGTGGCACCAGCATTACCCACAATGCAACACAACCACTTACATTGATGTTGGAGATTCGGGTGTGTCTCGCTATTAGCAGCTAATGTTTGCACATCTGACCACGAGCAGAGATGATGCATCTCATCATCTCTTCTTTCTAACCCGAGACTCTTCCATTTCCAATCTTGTGGATCTCAAAAACAGACTTTAATGTATAAAATTGGTGGATTCCTCCTTTAAAAATGTGAATGTTTATGTTTTACCTGTGACTGTGAGATGGTGAGAGGGTAGCGATAGAGGATCCAGGTCACATTTTCACTACAAGGTGGCGTGGTGAGAGATCCTTCGTACACCCAGTAGTCTCTCAGTAAAGGGTCTGAGGGCAGATTAAAGAAGAATTCCTTTATTATTAATTACACACACACACACACACACACACACACACACACACACACACACACACACACACACACACACACACACACACACACACACACACACACACACACACACACACACACACACACACACACACACACACACACACACACACAATATACATGCAACTAATGGAGAGATGTCAGAGCGAGGGGGCTGCAAGTGACCGGCGCCCCGAGCAGTTGGGGGTCCGGTGCCTTGCTCAACACCAGTCCACGCTCCATTCATGGTCCACACAGGGACTCAAACCAGCAACCCTCCGGTTCCCAGCCAAGTCACCTATGGACTGAGCTACTGCCATACACCATTTCTGCACAGTGATCTCTGCGGTTAAGGTATGAAGGTATGCACACAGGGAAATTAAACCGTACATTTTCACCAAACCTGAAAAGATTCAATAAGAGATCCGATAAAACGCATCAAACCTGAATCTTATCCCCGACCTTCTACTTTTTCCCGCCAACATCGTTTGATTTGAGTCGTGATTAACAATGAGATGCCATTATGAATGAATAAAGGGATAAATAGTGACTTTACAACTCTGTTTAAATCAAGTCGTTCTCTGCTCACCTGGTAACAGAGTGTTGGGGTTGAAGCAGGGGATAATCTTGCTCTTCCCCTGATGGAAACAAAGCAGCACAACAGAAATGTATTAATGCATCATGCAGTTTAAATTATTCATCAAGCCCGTATTCACAAAACATCCTCATCTCATCGCATCTTCAGCCTCTTATCCGGGGTCGGGTCACGGGAGCAGCAGCTTTAGCAGGGGACCCCAAACTTCCCTTTCCCGGGCCACATTAACCAGCTCTAACTGGGGGATCCTGAGGCGTTCCCAGGCCAGTGTGGAGATCTAACCTCTCCACCTGGTCCTGGGTCTTCCCCGAGGCCTCCTCCCAGCTGGACGTGCCTGGAACACCTCCCTAGGGAGGCGCCCAGGGTTCATCCTTACCAGATGATCCTGAACCACCTCAACTGGCTCCTTTCAACACAAAGGAGCAGCGGCTCTACTCCGAGTTCCTCACGGATGCTGAACTTCTCCCCCTCTCTCTAAGGGAGACTCCAGCCCCCCTCCTGAGGAAACACATTTTGGCCGCTTGTACACACGACCTGGTTCTTTGGGTCCTGACCCAGCTTTCATGACCACAGGTGAGGGTAGGAACCAAGATTGAGCGGTAGATCCAGAGCTTTGCCTTCCTCAGCTCTCTTTACGTAACAACGGTGCGGTAGAGCGACTGCAGCTCCGCCCCTGCTGCTCCGATTCTCCGGCCAAACTCACGCTCCATCGTCCTCTCACTCGTGAACAAGATCCCGAGGTACTTGAACTCCTCACAGAACATCTTAAGGTTAAAAGTAGCTCCCACAGTTACTGATTCAGGAGTACGTTTCTCTTGTTTTAGGACTCCTCACAAAGCAGCTCTTAAAGCCGGTTCACACCACCAAACATTGGCATTGAAATGTACAATAAAGGGATTTAATGGGTTCCTATGAAAGAACATTCTTGCGGTAGAAAAAATATTTGGACACACTTCGATTCCAGTGGATTTCCGCCTGCAGAAATCACATGTTTGACCAATACATCAAGCACATCCACCTACAAATCCTCTCCCAGCTCCTCAGTGAAAGTTGGTCTCAGTTTTCAGCTTTGTGAAGAGGTTTTAAGAGGACGCTGTTCGTGAGGAGATGAGATGTTTGGTGAACACGGGCCCTTTTTGTTCTTGGACGTATCCTTACCTTGTACTGCAGGTCCTGTAAAACTTCAGTGATGGCCTTCAGACCCAGATGCTCCTTACCAATCTGATAAAAACACAACACAGTTCAGGTGTTATTAAGGGCGCACTCACACTGTCCTTCCGCACCGCGCCAAAACAGGTTTTTCTGGTCAAGCCTAGTGCGTTTGACCAGTGTGAGTGCAACCGCTCCGCGCATAACTGTGGCCAGCTGGCCGTCCACGGCCCGTCTGAGAGAGGTGGGCTTTAGTAAAGCACGTTTGCACATGTACGAGCACGAGCGTGCGCACGTGTACGAGCACGAGGCCTACGGTGGTTCTGAGGTCATTTCCTGTGCGCCTGTTGGGACGTAGAAAAAAGAAGGAGGGACCATGCGCGGACATTTCAAACAATGGCGGTGAAAGGTTCACGTTGGTGTGATGCGGAGGTGGAGTGTTTACTGCAGATTTGGTCGATGAAAAGATTCAAAAACAGTCGACAAGACGCACAAAAACTCCGAGGTCTACGGAAAGATCTGGAAACAAAGCCACGCATCGCCATGACGTCATCAATGCGTGTGACGTGTTACGGCGTGATGACGTATAGGCAGCAAGAAGCATTCTCCGAGGCCCAGGTAGTGTGAGTACAAACGGGCCTGGAGGGGGGGACAAGGACCCTAAAGCACGGGGCACTAAGAGAAACGTCATCAGTGACAAACTGTGAAGACGTCGACAAAGTTCGAGTAGTTTACATTTGCCGCATCTTTACAGGAAGTAAACAGGAAGTAGAAACCAAATGAGCTGTAAAAAAACGGAAGTGACGTCAGGAGGTCCAGTGTCTTTTCACTGGACTGGTGGGACTCTCACAAAGTTGATAGGTTTTATTAAACTTCCGACATGTGGAGTTAACCTGTTAACAACTCATTTAGAAAAACAACGCGTACAATCCCAGGAAGGAAAACCACCTTAAGTCACAGACGTGCTGAAAAAAAGTCAATATTTTGTTAAAAACTGAGCGCCGTGGAAGAGGAAATTAATAAAAACATTAAGTGTTTTTATCACACATGAGTGGTTCTTCCTTTGTGAAGATTGTAATGTTTCGTTTCTGTCGAATCTGTCGATGCAGCTTTATCCGGTGCGTTCGTCCAATCCAACAAAACTATATTCTTTGTTAAAGGTCCTGCGTGTAACTTATGTGTGTGTGTATTAATTGTTTGTTTTTTATTTCCAGTGAACAAAAGGGTTGTAATGAAGAGTTAGAGAATTGATTTCAAAATCCTCCTGCTCACATATAAATCCCTACATGGTCTAGGGCCGAAGTATATCACTGATATGCTCCCACTGCATCAGCCTTCAGGGTCACTAAGCTCCTCTGTGGTTCGCAGAGTAAACTCAGATCAAGGGAAAGCACTCCCACTGTGCCTCCGTCCCGTGCCCCGTGCCCCGTGCTTTAGGGTCCTTGTCCCCCCTCCAGGCCCGTTTGTACTCACACTACCTGGGCCTCGGAGAATGCTTCTTGCTGCCTATACGTCATCACGCAGTAACACGTCACACACATTGATGACGTCATGGCGATGCGTGGCTTTGTTTCCAGATCTTTCCGTAGACCTCGGAGTTTTTGTGCGTCTTGTCGACTGTTTTTGAATCTTTTCATCGACCAAATCTGCAGTAAACACTCCACCTCCGCATCACACCAACGTGAACCTTTCACCGCCGTTGTTTTAAATGTCCGCGCATGGTCCCTCCTTCTTTTTTCTACGTCCCAACAGGCGCACAGGAAATGACCTTAGAACCACCGTAGGCCTCGTGCTCGTACACGTGCGCATGCTCGTGCTCGTACATGTGCAAACGCGCTCTACAAAAGCCCACCTCTCTCAGACGGGCCATGGACGGCCAGCTGGCCGCAGTTATGTGCACTCACACTGGTCAAACGGACCAGGCTTGACCCGAAAAACCTGTTTTGGCCCGGTGCTGAAGGACAGTGTGAGTGCGCCCTCAGTCATTATGCAACAAACAGCTGGAATCAACTTCCTTTCAGCCACTCTGACCACTTTTAAAACTCGACTGAACACTTTTATGTTCACCTCAGCTTTCTGCTAAATCTGTGCACTTTTAACGTCCGCACTGTTTTGATTATTGTCTGTGTTTTTAGTCTCTTTGTCTCTGTGATGCATTTTAACTCATGACGTGTTGCTGTGAAGAACTTTGAGTCTGTCTTGTGTATGAAAAGTGCGTGTTTACCTGCACAAACAGAGCGATGATGAGGACGCCGTTCCTCTTCCCCAGAGCGTCCTCCAGCGTGTTGAACAGAGTGCTGTTCCAGTGAATCAGGTGGAGCTACAGACACACACAGACAGCACAAGAGGCCATTGAGAGGCGTCGTTGTAAACAGGTGTAGTGAGCAGTGAGAGAGGGAGAAACCACCAGCTGGCCGTGACTGAGGGCTTTTCTAAACGGGCTCTCGTGTCAAAGAAACGCAGAACTTTGACCCTAAAGATCAGACTCAACCGCATCTTACTGTCATGGAAACGCTGGAAAGTAAATATAAAACACCTGCAGTAGTCAGTAGTTTTAACTCAGAGGTCGAGATCGGTCTTTATGTCTAATTATCTCATCTCATCTTCAGCCTCTTATCCGGGGTCGGGTCGAGGCGCAGCAGCTCCAGCAGGGGACCCCAAACTTCCCTTTCCCGGGCCACATTAACCAGCTCTAACTGGGGGATCCTGAGGCGTTCCCAGGCCAGTGTGGAGATCTAATCTCTCCACCTGGTCCTGGGTCTTCCCCGAGGCCTCCTCCCAGCTGGACGTGCCTGGAACACCTCCCTAGGGAGGCGCCCATGGTCCATCCTTACTAGATGATCCTGAACCACCTCAACCTTGAGCTATAACAACTAAGCCTCGTGAGTCCATCCTGATCTCTGCGCTCCGTTGTGTTTTACTCAGTCTGGTAACGTGGTAACTTCTGCCGGCCCAACGGTTATGCTGCATTCACTTGTAATCGGAAATCTGGAACTTCCAACTTGTGAGTCAGGCTTGTAGTAAGGGCGGTGCACCGCGGCGTAGAAATAAGAGGCTCGGACCGGCTTGGACGCTGAAAAATCATATTTTGAAAGCGTGTTACGTCACAACTTAACAGCCGGGTAGGAATGTGTGTGTGTGTGTGTGTGTGTGTGTGTGTGTGTGTATTTAAGAGGGTAACATATAGTATAGGGGATGGACCGGGAGTAGAGAGGTGAATGTGTTTCAATAAAGTTTACAAAAGGGCAAAAAATATAAAAGTTAACACGCATAGTGACCCTGAACGTGACAAGATGGAGGCTGTGACAGAACAGGCTCGTCTGCAGTTACATCTTACCGCCACAGAGGCCGCTAGAAACAAGGTATCTCAATATCTCTAATATAGCATATTTCGTAAGATATGCGATGGTGAGAATACGTTGGAATGAGAAAAGAGAGAGTTGTTTTTGTAGGAAAACAATGAACAAAGATTCAAAGTTTGGTCCGCAGAGACTTCAACCGTGTTCGCGTTCAAGGACTCAACAACCTGCAGCGTTATCTGAAGGACGAACGCCAAAGTCATGAGTCTAAACGCATGAACAAATGTGTTGGGCCCACCCCACGGACATGGCCTTGTTTCTGTGTGTGTCCTTGTGTGTGCGTGTGTGTGTGTGTGTGTGTGTGTGTGTGTGTGTGTGTGTGTGTGTGTGTCTTTGCACTTTACCTCCATGGGGAAAGCCTTGAAGTTGACAGTGTGCTCCGATCCTCTCTGGTTCTCTTTGCCCCAGTGGAATCGAACCTCGTGAAGCTCGTACTCGTGATCGCTAGGCAACGGACCACCGGTAACCACTGACAGCACAGGAAACCCGGGGCATTGTGGGTAGGCACACATACACAGGAAGTAGAAGACAGATCAAAGCGGGTAAGAAGTGAGAAAAAGGGGTCATTTGCATTTGGTTTGAATATAAAAGTGTGTCACAAACCACTTACACCCACACGCTGCTGTGGAAGATAAACGTACCTGACTTGGACTTGAGGATGATGCGGACGGTGTGTCCCTCGTTGATGACCTCACAGTCTCGACACACCACGTAGTTTGGCGATAAGCCAACGTCCAGGAGGGACGGGTCGTAGCGAGCCTCCCTGGAGTTCAGGTTGATGGGAGACTGGTACTCGCCGTTGGCTGCTGGGAAATGGAGTCCCCATTCTACACCTGTGAGCGGACACAGACACGCTATCAGTGAACAGGGAACCAAACAAAGCTAATATCACCATGAAACGTCCCCAGTTGATCGCTGACATTAAGAGGATTAGTTTTTGTATTGCAAGTTTTAGGAAATGTTATGTTTAAATATGCAAATGAGGCATTATGTCATGAAATATGAGCTAATTTTCATATTTTTCCAGGAGAGAAAAGTGAAAATTGGATAAAACGGGGTTCAAAAATCTTGTTTCATTTCATTTGACATATTAAAGTCAATGTTTTTTACAGATATCTCTTTTTATAACTCCATAAATCAGCATTAAAACACATATTTTATGCATGTTTTTTATAAATAAATGTTGTTTAAATGAGGCTGTGAATGTAAAAACCTTCAGAACACAGAGAGGAGTCAAAGTGTGTGTGAGTTCTGCTGAAGTGCAGATTTAAAAACATTTAAACAACATGGAGGGCGACACGGTGATCTGGTGGTTAGCACTGTCGCCTCACAGCGAGACGGTTCCTGGTTAGAATCCCGGCTGGGGCCCTTCTGTGTGGAGTTTGAGACAGAGGGAGAAAAGGGGGAGGGGAGAAGTGCTTAAAAATACATTTAAGCAGGTAGCGGTTGCAGAAAGAGGGTCAGCATTCAGCCTAACTGGAACAGAAGAGCGCGTGTATCTAAGACGCTGTAGCAACATTATTCTGACCAAACGACGGGGGGGAAACTGCATTTCCAGCTTCTTGCACAAGCAGAAGGTGAAGCAAAGTGATACTAAGTGACACCGAAGGTACACGCTGATCTAGATTCACTTCAGCTATTTTGTGCTGACCACTTTCACTCGAACTGCACAATGGGAACATTGTTCGATGCGTGGGACACGACGTGTTCTTAAAAGAGGAAGCGAACACATTTGGGGAGTGTCGTGTTCGAGGAAAGCCCGGCACCGTCGAACTCAATCCCTCACGGTACGCTTTTCCACTGCGCCTGCAGCAGGGACACACGCTGCAGGCTGCACAGAGGGGTGAGGGGACGACACATTCCCTCTTTCCTCAGCAACTAAAGCCCTGACAACACTTCACTAAAGGCAGGGAGGGAGGCCCTCGCTGCAGCTACAGTACACAGAAAGGGGCTGTGCAGAATGCAGTCAGTGTGCGCTCGTAGGGCTGAAGAGAGGCGACCCCACGGGACCTTGTATTAAAATATGAATGGTAGAGGACGGTGAGAGAGGACGTTTCGATCCTGTTTGAACTGTGCCTTGAATAACAAATATGATGTTTGTTCATTTAAAGTTGCGAGTCAACAGAGTCGCACTAGTCGACTTAGTTTGGTGAGAAACCGCTCAGTGAACCCCATCGTCTCGTCTCACACAGTATACTGTACATCACATGTGCAGTGCAGGTCCTCAGGAGGGGCCTTTGTTCCCCGTAGGACCCTTTTTTTTGTCACATACAGGGTCCTACGTTCCCTGGTCTGTTTTGTTTTCCACAATCAGTGCACAATTCCCCAGAAAATATCCCTATGTGGACCCTAACACCCCTAACCCTGACCCTAACCGTGACCTCTAACCCCAACAACATGCTGAATTAAATCAGCGGAGGCTGATGCGACCGGGGAACGTAGGGTGGACCCCCCTCAGCACAGGCTGTTCTCATGCATCTAATCCTAATCAAGTGTTTTTCATTCCTAACCCGAACCTTCACCTTTAGTTGGCTAAAGTCGGTCATGTCACATTGTTTATGTGCGTTGTTACACTTCTGGTTTTGCATCAGCGTCGTTTTCTTTGTGTTTTTTCATGTTTTTTTGTACAAATTTCTGTTTTTCAGTATTTGTAACGGACCCGTTCATGAGAACACGATGTTTAGGAAGTGTCGCCGGACGTTGAAGCCAATTTGACACCGTGACCAAACGGTGCATTTATGACTTCCGCGTCAGCCATGTGATGCCCTCTGGCCCAAAAACAGTTTTCCCCTTTGAGTTATGCGGCGATAAAAGATTTCTGTAAATCTGTGGATACATTTACTCGCGTCAGAACCAAAGAATGAATAGAAAACGGACGTAGCGTCTCCGTCGAGGTCCGTCCTCTCAACTTGATCCAATCTTCCTCACCTACAGGAGTCTCCATCTTGTCAGACTTTGACTCCGCCTCATTTCCTCTTACCAAAAAAGGGCATGTATGTGACGTTGGGGGGAGGGGCGTACGTCCATCTGGCTGACGTTTACCTCCGAGGAGAAGTGAGGGCCAGAGGCTAGCTGTCACTCAAGAGGCCACGCCCCTAATTATTCATAAACTTTAACCTCCAATCAAATAAAAACTAGCCTTGTACTTTGTGTTAATCGTTTCCTTGTTTCGTTGTTATAGTTTCCCGAGTTCCCTTTCTCCACCACCCGTTCTTCTTTCGTCTCCTGATCCGTGCGTCTGGTTTTCCTCTCGTCTCCACCCGGACCCTGTACCTGTTTTCCCGTTCCCTTGTTTTTGTTTGTTTCTGGTTTTCGTCGATTGAATATCTGTTTAAATCTGACTCGTTGTCCGTGTCTGCATTTGGGTCCTGCTCCTCGGAGTTAGTCCCCGCACCGTTCATGACACTTTGCTTCCTATAGTTCATGCTTCAGACCTTATGAACTTATGATATCAAAGTGTCCTGCAGAGAGTCATGCACTAAATCATGGGTGTCAAAGTGATCCAGTAAAGAGTCGTGTGGCTGCAGGTTTTAAGTCCAACCAATCAAAAACACACCTGGTCCAACAAATCAACTGTGTGAAGACAGTTCAGGTGATTGAGTAAGTCGAGTCAGGTGTGTTCTTGCTGCGTTGGAGTGAAAACCTGCAGCCACAGCGAAGCTTTACTGGGTCACTTTGACACCCATGCCCTAAATGGTTCAAATGTATGATAGGATGCAATGAATCACCGATGTTTCCACAGGGATCGGTTGATCTTTGCAAACCATACATCAGTGTTTTAATTCATGCGGACAAAGTGATCCAGTATACTCACAGTGAGAATTTCACAGTTCAGTATCACAGTGCATCCCCTCGGTGCTCAGTTTAGGCAGCAGAAGAAAGAAGACGTGAAGAAGAAGAAGAAGAAGAAGAAGAAGAAGAAGAAGAAGAAGAAGAAGAAGAAGAAGAAGAAGAAGAAGAAGAAGAAGAAGAAGAAGAAGAAGAAGAAGAAGAAGAAGAAGAAGAAGAAGAAGAAGAAGAAGAAGAAGAAGAAGAAGAAGAAGAGGGAATCAACAAACTAAATGAACTCATCAGTAACTGAGACTTTAATATTCTGGGACAGTCCATAAAGAAAATGATCTCTTTAACATCTGTGGAAAAAAACAAAGCATCACTCATCAGGAGTCAAACCTTTCCAAACTCTGCTCGTGTTGGTTAAAGGGACACACACACACAGAGTTAAGCTCATCTGTCAACAGTTCGTCACTCCGCCTGTAAACATGTTTGTTTAATGTCTTCAGTGTTTCTGAAAGGGAGCTTTGTCACGTCCGACACAAAAACCCTCATTATTTCATCTCAGCCGGGGCTGGAGATTAATAAACATGACTACAGGGGCGGCAGTAGCTCAGTCCATAGGTGACTTGGCTGGGAACTGGAGGGTTGCTGGTTTGAGTCCCTGTGTGGACCATGAATGGAGCGTGGACTGGTGACTGGAGAGGTGCCAGTTCATCTCATGGGCACTGCCCGAGGTGCTGTTGAGCAAGGCACCGAACCCCCAACTGCTCGGGGCAGGGGTCACTGGCAGCCCCCTCGTTCTGACATCTCTCCACTAATTGCATGTATATAGGTCCTGTCTGTGCATGTGTGTGTATTTCAGGCCTGTGTGTGTAACATGGAAAAATTGAGTGAAAATTGAATTTCCCCACTGCGGGACGAATAAAGGAATTCTTCTTCTTCTACTGAATGTTTGAAAGACATTGCAAAGACGATCGAATAGAAAGCAACCCAGTCTCTGAGCTAAATGTTCAATAGTTGGGTCTGATGCCACGAAACACATCAGTATCACTACAACAGCTCTTAGAGTGTGAAATCATCCCATGGTCGTATTCAGCACTTACATCAAATAAGCCATTGAGAAAGTTTTGTGTATGAACTATTAACGGAGAAATCCAGGAGAGTCGCTAACAGCCAATGAAACCGCCAGGCGCCTGGCATCTCGACAAATTCAAGTGAAGGACTCTTCCGGACGTACGTGGTCACAGCAACGTGTGCTGAGGTTAGCTAGAACGCAACGAGCTAGCGAGCAAGCGAAGCTAAAGATGTGCATGCAGGTTCAGGGAGAAAATATCTTTCCCTTGAGTGTAATTGAGAAGTTTGGCGGACGGGTCGGCGACTTTGTAAGGCGAGGACGGTGTCTCCGCGTTGCTCCAGCGCTGTAGGAGATGGAAACACGTCCAGCATGCGTCCAACCGCAGCGTGCTGACCACTGGGGCTTTTAAGCAGCTGTTGGACTTGCAGGTTCATTTGCACACCGTTCATTTGTTCTGAAAGCTCGACGGGCCTCCTGGGAAGAGTTACGGTTGATGAGGTAGGATTGGACAGTGGCCGTTCAAGGAAGGGGCTTAGCGTAGGGTCAAATCTGTCAGATACCAGGCCAAACAGCTCACTGAGGGCGCACTCACACTGTGCCTCCGTCCCGTGCCCCGGGCTTCAGGGTCCTTGTCCCCCCTCCAAGCCCGTTTGTACTCACACTACCTGGGCCTCGGAGAATGCTTCTTGCTGCCTATACGTCATCACGCCGTAACACGTCACACGCATTGATGACGTCATGGCGATGCGTGGCTTTGTTTCCAGATCTTTCCGTAGACCTCAGAGTTTTTGTGCGTCTTGTCGACTGTTTTTGAATCTTTTCATCGACCAAATCTGCAGTAAACACTCCACCTCCGCATCACACCAACGTGAACCTTTCACCGCCATTGTTTGAAATGTCCGCGCATGGTCCCTCCTTCTATTTACATGTCCGAACAGGCGCACATAAATAACGTCGTGCTCTCACATGTGCGCACGCTGGTGCTCGTTCATGTGCAAACGTGCTCTACAAAAGCCCACCTCTCTCAGACGGGTCGTGGACGGCCAGCTGGCCGCAGTTATGCGTGGAGCGGTTGCACTCACACTGGTCAAACGCACTAGGCTTGGCCCTTAAAACCTGTTTTGGCGCGGTGCGGAGGGACAGTGTGAGTGCACCCTGAAAAGCTCTCATTGATAAACAAGTTTTATATATTAGAGTAACCTGTAAGAGAAAGGAGCAAACCAGACAGTTTTCTCAGTTCTGCATCTGTACCAGCACAAAACCAGGAGCTTCAAACCTCCACAGTGAGGAAAGACAACATATCCCCAAAGTAGTTTCAGTCAAAAGCAACTGGACTTGGTTATTTGTCTGGGAAAAATAGACAAATAACGTTGCCAGTTGCAAAGTCCAGTTGCATTTGACTGTAATTGCTTTGGGGATAATAACGACCTGGACACATGAGACCATTCAGAGGTCTAAAGACTACGTAAAGTTTTGGGTCCAGACCCACTTTTCAAAACCCATCTGGACCCGCACCCCCCTTTTTTTAGACCAGCTGCTAACATCCCATATTCCCCAGCATCCCTCCACACACTCCTGATGAAGACCTGCCTACCTTCCTCGTAGCCCCAGTCCAGCTCGTCCTTCCCCGGGTTATAATCCGACTCCTCGTTCACGCTGTCGGTCGTGGCCATGGTGCTGCTCACTGTGGGTACAAACCAGTCCGCCCTCCCAGCACAGACTCCCCGCTCACACTGGTTCTTGTCTGTTCACTTTGGGACACAAAGTCTCTGCTGCTGGACGGATTCCCAACGACTCCCTTCGGCCTTTCACGTCCTTTTCTTTGGCTTTTACTTTTTCTCCTTCTCCTTTTTTGTGTCCTCTCTCGCTCTTGCTGCTACTAACTGATGTGTGCTGGAGCTTTCTGCCTCTCTTGTCTTTCTCTTTATTCTGTTGCTCCTCCTCTCTCTCTCTCTTTGCTCTGCTGTTATCTCTCCCTCTGTCTTACTTCCTTTCTCTCTCTCTCTCTCTTTGACTCTGCAGCCTGCAGGTGTGCTCGTTTTCTCCTTCTCACCAGCCGCCCCTCGTGCGCTCTTATGGCTTTAATTAGTTTTTCCTTATTATTGTTTGACTTGTACGTTATTTTCTGTTAACCTTTCTGTTGTTATGGGTACCGTGTGTGTGTGTGTGTGTGTGTGTGTGTGTGTGTGAGCAGGAATGCTGGCAGGAAGGTCATGCTGGCTGGTGTTTCTGTTGGAGGCCACAGTCCCACCCTTGGGTGAAGGAAACAGCAGTGGTTGAGAAAACAGCCCGAAAAAAAACACACAAAAGTGAGTCGGAGAGAGTGAAAGGCCGAGCTGTTCCCCAGACCTTGATGACTTCAAGATGGACGGAGAAACTCTGACACACACACACACACACACACACACACACACACACACACACACACACACACATTCACTTCTGGCACAGGTTCTAGATGACAGCATGCTTTTTTAAAGGGGACTGTACGCGTCCACTGTGGCGCTGAAAACACCCTCCTACATCCACGACGAACGCTTCCCTCTTCATCATCATTCATCATCCATCTTCAACCACTTGTCCCTGTCGGGGTCTCGGGGGCTGGAGCCGATCCCAGCTGACATGGGGCGTGAGGCGGGGTCCACCCTGGACAGGACGCCAGTCTATCACAGGACACATAGAGACGAACAGAGACAGACAACCATTCACACCTACGGGTGATTTAGAGTCATCAGTCAGGGCTCCCATATTTCCGAGCAGGCTGTGGTTTGGATCTTTCCCCGGTGCGATGAAAATATTTCACCGAAATGTGTTTCTGAAAACATCTGAGGCGAGAAAAACGTTGCTGAATCTGTCTTTTTGTATCTGCAACATTTTCGGGAGTCGTGCTGGCACTTGTTATTTCCATAAAACAGTCTCGATCTCAATTTTGTGCTGATTAAGAGCGTGCAACACGACCCCAATGCATCGCAAGGCGGCTGACGTGCAGGTCCCCAGGACAGGTGCTCTCGTCGAGCGCTCCAATAGGCTTAGCGTCCAAGCGTGGTACTGCAGCACTTGCCTCATTGTGTCACCTGTCCTTGTGCCTGGAAGCAAATTTGCCCATTCACTGAAGACCACCTCCGAAAAAAAGATTTGGATACAAATCGAAAGGCTCATAATTATCTTGAGACCTTCTACTAGAGCAGGGCTGGGCAGTTCAGGTCCTGGAGAGCCACTGTCCTGCATGTTTTAGGTTCCTCCCTACCCTAACACACCTGAGTCTAACCCTAACCACACTGTGACGAGCTTCAGCTGCTTGATAACGAGCAGAGCATCAGACTCAGGTGTGTTAGACTCAGGTGTGTTGGAGCAGAGAGAAACTAAAACATGCAGGACAGAGGCCCTCCAGGACCGGGATTTCCCAGCCCTGTACTAGAAAAATGTAGGTATTTATCATTTGAGACCGGACCAAATTGGAGTTCTGGGCAGGAGAAGGGGGGTGCGTGGCTAAAAAGAGCCGTGGTGAAACACATTCAGCAGCTTAGGTCCCGTCTCTGTGAAGGTGCAAGGCTCCGGCAGAGACACGACTCATCTGCTCACACTTTTAGTTCATGATATCTGATGTTTTTCTATTGTTTTTCATGTTGGTCTGTTGGTTTGTGCTTGGCGCTCGGGCGTGGACTTGGGTACGCGAACATTCCTACATCCAGTTGTAGTTGTAAATGATTTCAGTGGCAAGTTTTGTTGGAAAACTGAGCAGAAACTTGCCCTGGAGCATTTCCTCCAAAGAAAGGATGTATTTGTTTTACTGCAGACTGGTTTTGCTAAAAGTTTAATCTACCAGTGAGCCCCGCTGGTGGACAAACGGGCGGAGCACGTCATCGGGGTCGCCGGTACTTACTTACTTACCCTCAAAGCAATTTCAGTCCAAAGCAACTGGACTTGGTTCTTTGTCAGGAAGACGTTTCACCTCTCATCCAAGAGGCTTCATCAGTTCATGTACGCATCTGACCAGGACCAGGACCAGGACCAGGACCAGGCTGGGACTGGACCAGGACCAGGCTGGGACTGGACCAGGACCAGGACCAGATCAATCGAGTACGGTGTCAAAGAAAACTTTCCCAATGAATGGGACGCGGGGAAATGACGACACCTGTGGACACTTCACTTCATACATTAGGGTTCTTGAACTTCCACCAAGTTGGATTAAAAAAAGATGGCTGGACAAAATGAATTTCTTTACTTGGGTTCTTCGTCCAGAAGCATCATAAGACCATCTTGTCTACCCCTCTACTTACAGCACCCTCGCTCGGATCACACCCATTTTCAAACTCGTCCTTCATTTTGATCTCAACTACACGCCTGTTAACGTTTCCTGACTGTGTCTTGTACGATTGCCGTGCGACCCTGGTGACAAAATCTGACCACATGGAAATGGTCCAAACTATCCCTGTGGTAGTTCCCGCTGCAGCAGGTGTCTGCAGGACCACTGGTGACAGTCAGCAGGGATGAGCAGTTCATGTTCATCTCTGTCGTTCTTAGTCCATACCCTCCAGGCTGCCGGTGTTAATTGCCCTACATTCCTTATCGGGAAATTTGTCCTCGGAGACTGAAAGCAGAACGACGGCTCGGCCCGTGCTGCTTCACTTGTGCCGCTCGTTTGAAAGATGAACGTATGAATGAAGTAATGTAAGAGCTCAGAGGGCGCCGGCGAACAATTACAGGTCTCATCAGGGGAAACAATTACATGTAAACTGATTATACTGCCCGTGTTTACAGTGGAGCCACTTTCGACTCCAAAACCATCATCGACGACAGCTTTTCCCCGACAAAAGTCCCAGAGTAGAGGCTCTCGACGCACAAGGCGCCCTTTAATGTCAGTTTCAAACTGGCATTAAAGTTTGTGTTTTGTCGTCTCGCAGGTCTCTGCTGATGGTGGTGGTGCCTGCTGCTGTGGTCCTGTGTGTAGGTCTCTGCTGATCGTGGTGGTGCCTGCTGCTGTGGTCCTGTGTGTAGGTCTCTGCTGATGGTGGTGGTGGTGCCTGCTGCCGTGGTCCTGTGTGTAGGTCTCTGCTGATGGTGGTGGTGCCTGCTGCTGTGGTCCTGTGTGTAGGTCTCTGCTGATGGTGGTGGTGGTGCCTGCTGCGGTGGTCCTGTGTGTAGGTCTCTGCTGATCGTGGTGGTGCCTGCTGCTGTGGTCCTGTGTGTAGGTCTCTGCTGATGGTGGTGGTGGTGCCTGCTGCTGTGGTCCTGTGTGTAGGTCTCTGCTGATGGTGGTGGTGCCTGCTGCCGTGGTCCTGCATGACGCTTCCTGCTGCTATTATCACTGTTACTCATATTAACTATCTTTAGTCTTATAAATAATAACATTTGTAGCCATAAAAACATCATCAATAATATATCTCACTGTATCACAGCTGTTTTTACCACTGCTCATCATTGATCCTATTTACCAACATAATTATTATCATTGTCATATTCTGTCACCTTAGCTGTGCTTGTTTCTACTATTCTACTTTATTAACTGCCATAACATGTGAGTCATATTCACATTACTATAGATATTATTATAGTTACTGTTACTTTTGTGGTTGCTTGCATCTCTGGGACTGTCTCTCTGTCTCTGTCTTTGTGTCTGTCCTTGTCTCTCTCTCTCTCTCCTTCTCTTCCTCTCTCCGGTGCAGACAGATGTGCGTCCTCCACAGAGCTGGGTCTGTCAGACGTTCCTGTCTGTTATAGTGAAGGTTTTCGTTGCCACAGTACTCTACGGGGGAATTGTTGGGTCTCTGTAAATCATAAATAAGTCATAGAGTGTGGTCTTTACCTACTCTGTAAAGTGTCCTGAGATAACTTCTGTTATGATTTGGCACTGTAAATAAGTCTCCTATTGTGTTTAAACATTAGAAAACCGAACACCTTGAAATCTTGGAGTGGGAACTTGTTGCATCATCGAGAGCGTCCGGACGAGGAACTTCACCGAAAGTGTTCATTTTACACTCTTACAGTGGTTCAGTGTTAAATTCAACCCTGAAAGTGTTAAATTTACACTCTTACAGTGTCAACTCTGAAAGTGTTAAATTTACTATTTCAAATTTGCTGTGTCTTTGTGTCACTTTTACTTCTTGGTATTTCAGATATGCTTAAGAATTTTTCAAACGTTTTGTGTTTTTCGGCATATATATATCTCTCTCCCTCTCTCTCTCTCTATATATATATATAGAAAGAGTATACTAAACTTAAAAACAGGAGCAGTTGGGAGTAAAATAAGATGCATTTATGGATTTAAATTGTCCATTTGATGAGTTTCAGATGGTTTTGCAGTGTTCAGGCTGCCGGTGGACTGTAGGAAATGGACAGTATCTGTTGGATAAACCACAGAATAAAAAGAACAAACACACACGGAGGGAAATAAATCCCCTCTAAACAACGACACTTTGCTTCTCCCTGCAGGAAACAAGGAGCCGCTGCAGCTCGGCTGGTTTTTAGACTCTGAGCAAGTTTTTATCACTTAAAAAAAACATGCAAAGGTCGGTAAATATAACTAATAATCCTAAATGATGTCTGCTTTAAGTCTACTGACATAACTAAGGACGAATAGTTATATTTACTTACCTTTAAGGCAACTGGTTTGCACGCTTTTGAAAGGTTTTAGTGCTGTTCCCTGTCACGTTACAGTGACACGGATCAAACACGAGCACAACTGCAGGAAAACTACGCAAAGTCCTGTATTTTATTATTGTTTTGTAAAAATATTAGATCTCCAAGTCTGTATTTAAAACCTTTGATCCAAGATAAACACTTACTTTTCATAATTTAGTTTATTTTTTGAACATGTGAACAAAGAAAAACAACATAAAAAGAAACAATGTAAAGAAACAAAACAGGAATAAAAACAAAATCAGAGTTATGTTTTTTGTTGTTGTTGTTTATTTGTTTGTTAGACCGTCGTTAGAGTGGCAGTCGTTGGTGGGAGGTTGGTCTGGACTTGGTTAGTGCTCTATTGGGGTCACAGGAGGCCATTAAGGTTGCAGTGACATCATCGGCATTGTGAGAGTATACCTGGATCTCACACCAGCTAGTTGGACCAGTCCCAGCCTGGTCCTGGTCCTGGTCCTGGTCCTGGTCAGATGCGTACATGAACTGATGAAGCCTCTTGGATGAGAGGTGAAACGTCTTCCTGGACAAATAACCAAGTCCAGTTGCTTTGGACTGTAGTGGTTAGCACTGTCGCCTCACATTGAGATGGTTCCTGGTTTGAATCCCGGCTGGGGCCCTTCTGTGTGGAGTTTGCATGTTGTCCCCGTGTCTGCGTGGGTTTTCTCCGGGTTCTCCGGTTTCCTCCCACAGTCCAAAGACGTGCAGGTGTTCGGTTCATTGATGACTCTAAATCACCCGTAGGTGTGAATGGTTGTCTGTCTCTGTTCGTCTCTATGTGTCCTGTGATAGACTGGCGTCCTGCCCAGGGTGGACCCCGCCTCACGCCCGATGTCAGCTGGGATCGGGACTCCCCGCGACCCCGACCCCGGGATAAGCGGTTAAAGATGAATGAATGAATGAATGAAATTGAAATTATGATTAATAACAATTGGATAGTAGATGTAAATGTACTCTACGGGGGAATTGTTGGGTCTATGTTTATCATACATAAGTCATAGTGTGTAAATAAAATGTAATTGATTTGAATTTAATTAAATGTAAACGGAAGCTCGCCTTGAACGCACCGCGCAGTTTCCGAGTGGACCCTGAACGCACCATACTGTAGCGTGGCGAGGGGCGGGGCCGTGTGACGTAGCGCCGTGTGACGTAGGGCCGAGGCTCTGGCTGTTTATTGTTCGTTGAGCAGCGACAGAAGCGAAAAACACAAAACAAGCTAACCGCTGTCAGCCGCGCTTTTATTCACGTTAACACGGTCCGGGGCTGCTTTACCGAAGGTTTCACGGTCCAGACGCACCACCACCGGGGCCATGGCGTACGCGTACCTCTTCAAATACATCATCATCGGAGACACGGGTAAGACTGGCCGTTACTGCCCGGTTAGCATCGCGCTAGCTCCGGAGCTAACGCAGCAGCGGTGTATTTCCGCAGTGTTGTCCAATGACGTGGTGAAAGCAGCCGCGCCAGGGGTGTGATGACAGCTCCCTGTATTTACCCTCTTTAACACTTTTAACATATTTATAAAAACACCCCGACACCGTCTGAACATTAGACCGTTTAACATTTAACACAACATCTTCCTTTATGTGGTTGTTGACACAGTCGGGCCTTTAAGGGTGGAGGTGTTAGCTTAGCCGCTGCTAACGCTAGGCTAACTGCCTAGCTTAGCATTAGCTGCTCTCCACTTAATATTAAGCAAACAGCTGTCACATAGACGTGTTTATCACATCCTGTCACGTTCAACAGAGAATTATAATAATAATATAATAATAATATATTGTTGCGCATGCGCCGTTTAATGACACACGTCTGTATTAATGAGCGTGTTGTCACAGAAGGCCAGAAACGTCAGGCTAAAAGCCTCTAATATTCCCCTAAAATGGCGTACAGCACTTTTTTTGACAGGTAATAATTACACGACAGATTTCTAGAATGTTCAATGTAAATATCTAAATTGTATTTGTGAATATTAAGAATTGTATTTCTGCAATTTCTGCAATATGTTGCAAACATACAGAGGATTCAAAAATACATTTCCCTCCCACTCACAGTGCAAAAATAGAAAATAGATACGTACAATAAATAAATGAATTGTAAATAGAGTAAAGACATAGATAGAGGAGATGAAAACGTGCAATGTAAAGCACAGACTGTACAATATGTGCGATACACAGGAAACTATAGATATACTATAGAAAATGACAGTGTAGTTACCTGAAATGTTCTTTCTTACCCAAAATAATATAATTACAAATATCTGCAATGCATTTACAGTCTGGTTATTTAATGTTAAATCTGCCGTTTAGACTTTTTAAGGATTTAAAATTATCCTAAATTGAATTCTGACTAAGAGAAATAAAGTTTTAGATGTATAGAAATACAGTGTTACTGTGGATATCCATAATAATACATAATACAGTTTTGACTCAGAGAAATGCTTTTATGGATATCTCAAATGTAATTACAGATTCAATTAAATGTTAAAACCGCTAAAATCCTCAAACACAAACAATAAATACCCATTTAAACTAATTCAGCACAAGTGGAAACTGAGAATAAATGTAAAACAGTTGTCACGGCAGCTCACAAACCTTTTATCAGGTCTTATCACGCTGAACAGATAATCATAGTAATAGTTTATTTTTGTTGCGCATGCGTCATCAAATAACACACGTTTGTATTAATAAGCTTCTTGTCACAGAAAGCCAAAAATTAAACCTAAAAGTCTTTAAGGGCGCACTCACACTGTCCATCTGTACCGTGCCCAAACAGGTTTCACGGGTAAAGTCTGGTTCCTTTGACCAGTGTGAGTGCAACCGTACCGCGTCTAGGAGCGGTACGCTTGCCGTCCACGGCCCGTTTGGGAGAGGTGGGCTTTACTAAAGCACGTTTGCACGTGTACGAGCACGAGCGTGTGCACATGTAGGGGGGAGGGGGGGACATGATTAGTAATCCATCATCAATGTGCCCAATATTCATTTGTTCGGACAGTAAACAAACTTTAAAGCCATTTTTTTTAGACTTAAATGAGTTTGTAGTTACGGTTCTTTATCTTTTTATCGAATCGTATTGAAATTAAACCATAAATTGAGATGTCGTGATACACAAACACGTAACGTAAATAAAAGCAACCTCATACTAACTCAAATTTCTCCTGATGTGAAATGTTCTGAGGGAATATCATGTGAAGATGTAAACACAGTGCAAAGCTCTAAAAAATATATATTCTTCCTCTATTATCCACTTGAACTGTTTTGTTTATTGTGCGTTAAAGTTCTTAATAAAAACATATTCAAGTTTTCACAAAGGAGGGCACAAAAACAGGCTTTTTCATGTGGTTATTTCACAAAGAAGTCACCAGAATGTTGCTTTATTGTGATATATTTATATTTATTTATATAATGCAGCCAAAAGTGGAAGTTATTGATGCATATTTGGGGAAAGATTCATTATGTACAACTGTGTTAATTCATTTAAGATGCTCAGTGCTGTGGTCTGAAAGTTTACTACAGTGTTATTGCGAAACATGTTCCACCGGCTGCTGCTGCTGCTGCTGCTGCTGCTGCTGCTGCTGCTGCTGTCGTTGTTGTCGTTGTTGTTGTTGTTTATCTCTAGCAGCAGTGCTGAAGGGAGGTGCAGCCAAAGTGCCGTCTTGATTACATGTGTGTCTACACCAGGAATACTCTGCTGCACTGACCCGTGGGCAGCTAAAGCCGTTTTTACTCTTCTACGTTGGTCAAGTGTGCTCTGGAGTGGTTACACATACTCACTGCAGTGACGCGTTTCCTTCTCACAGCTCTTAACATCCCGCACACATTGGCCCTCATTTATCAATCTTGCGTGTAATCGAGCGCAGATCTGAGCGAAGGAAATTGCCAGGAAATGGTCGTACACACGTTTTTCTGCCGTACGTTCGTTTGGTAAACAAGGGCCATTGTTTTTGATTATGTCACATAGGGAAAAATAATATGAAATGTCTTGTTTTGTTAATTCAGAGCCCATGTTGTGTGTGTGTGTGTGTGTGTGTGGACAGGTTTTATTGCAGAGTCAATGTGTTGCGTTACATTTAATTGAGCAGGTGTTCGTGTTATTTTGTGTACCTTTCAACTCAACGCTGGGACTTTTTCTGCGGTTACAACCGCTCCTAAATGTCGTCACGTGCCGCCAGAAAATCAGAAATAAGTTTGCTTTCACCGGCATTCTTGGGAAAATAGTTATGGAAAAGTCCAGCTGACCTTTATTTAGATATTTCCTGGGAAAAGGACGAATCCTAAATCGACCCTGAATTGCCCCCCGGGGACAAATAAAGTTTTTTGAATTGAATTGAATTGATCGATGGCAGCAACGTTACTGCACGTGAACATTTCCACTTTTTATCAAATGAGAAGACGAATTTCTGTCAAATCAAATAAGTTCTACTTGATTTGAGCTGTAACGTCATGGGTCGGTTCACAGATCAAGTGACAATAATCCGCATTTTTACAGATAATTCCCCATATTGTCCCGTCCCTGGAACAGTCCACAACTCAACAAATTCAATTCAATTTAATTCAACTTTATTTAAAGTGCCAAATCATAACAAAAGTTATCCAAGGACACTTTACAGAGTAGGTAAAGACCACTCTCTATGACTTACTTAGGTGGTTCAGGATCATCTGGTAAGGATGAACCCTGGGCGCCTCCCTAGGGAGGTGTTCCAGGCACGTCCAGCTGGGAGGAGGCCTCGGGGAAGACCCAGGACCAGGTGGAGAGATTAGATATCCACACTGGCCTGGGAACGCCTCAGGATCCCCCAGTTAGAGGCGGTTAATGTGGCCCGGGAAAGGGAAGTTTGGGGTCCCCTGCTAAAGCTGCTGCCCCCGAGACCCGACCCCGGATAAGAGGCTGAAGATGAGATGAGATGAGATGAGATGAGATAGACCCAAGAAAACCAAGATGTACTTATATATATATCTTTACTGTGAAGAGGGTGGACCTAAGGACTCATGCAGCCGTAAGAGCCGCAGACTCTCAGACTCTCAGACTCTCAGACTCTCAGACTCTCTCGCTCTGGAAATAAATGATAACAGTGAAAAGCTGCAGGCAAATATCTTGTTGGAGGATGTTTGCGAATACTGGCTCATAAGCGTTACGTCAACAAGGAGATCAACAGAAACACTGCTCGACAATCCCCGCGCAAACATTAGCTCACATTAGTGCGCGTTATGTTCTCCTGCTGGGACACAAACTGGTTCTGATGTTGAATTATGTTCAGGGACGTAATCTGGATAATGGTTTGAAAAGGCAGCGCTTTGGTGGTTGTTGACCAGTGAACTGACTCTTTAATTTGATGAATTCATCCTGACGCACGCTTTAAATAACAAGATGGAGAAGGAAACTTCATTTTGGTGGTTTTTACAAATGTTAAAGCACATTTAAAGCTTCTGGGGAAATGTGTGCTGGGGTAAAAGTTATTTAAATATATATACTATAAAATGGTATCATAATAATGTGATGTTTTCTATTTAAGGGCGCCCTCCCACTGTGCGTCCGTCCCGTGCCCCGTGCTTTAGGGTCCTTGTCCCCCCCTCCAGGCCCGTTTGTACTCACACTACCTGGGCCTCGGAGAATGCTTCTTGCTGCCTATACGTCATCACGCCGTAACACGTCACACGCATTGATGACGTCATGGCGATGCGTGGCTTTGTTTCCAGATCTTTCCGTAGACCTCGGAGTTTTTGTGCGTCTTGTCGACTGTTTTTGAATCTTTTCATCGACCAAATCTGCAGTAAACACTCCACCTCCGCATCACACCAACGTGAACCTTTCACCGCCATTGTTTGAAATGTCCGCGCATGGTCCCTCCTTCTTTTTTCTACGTCCCAACAGGCGCACAGGAAATGACCTCAGAACCGCCGTAGGCCTCGTGCTCGTATACGTGCGCACGCTCGTGCTCGTACGTGTGCAAACGTGCTTTACTAAAGCCCACCTCTCTCAGACGGGCCGTCGACGTCCAGCTGGCCGCAGTTATGCACGGAGCGGTTGCACTCACACTGGTCAAACGAACTAGGCTTTAGCTGAAAAACCTGTTTTGGCGCGGTGCGGAAGGACAGTGTGAGTGCGCCCTTACTCGACTAAAAACTAAAAAGGTTTCCCAGAGTTTACTCATGATTTATTTTGAGGGAATTGTTTAAGCGTTGACTTATCATATATGTTGTTATTTGTCGTTTATTTTAATTAAAAGCTCCTTTTTTATCATGGGTAAAGCCAAACAAACAGCCTTCAGAGGCGCGGCTGCAGGAACGTTATAAGGCTCCACCTGCGTCACCACATTTCGTATTTCCACTGGTTTCCTTGTGTGTGTTGTTTCTGTTTATTCTGCAGCTCAGGTCCTTATCTCGTCCCCCTGCAGATAAACACAGATCCAGTGGTTATTACGTGGTGTTATCTCTGCTCATTATCTCGGACTATTGACGGTCTACGACGTGGTCTCCAGTACTTTGACATGTTTCAGTTGGGCGTGTCTGTTTGTGAGCTGCTAACCGTCACGTTGATGCACCGAAAACACAAAAAAACAATTTTAAAGGAGCATCTGGCGTCCACGCTGGTCCGGCTGTGTGGAAACAGAAGCTTTACTGCAGAAAATGATTGTTTGCATGTTTTTAAAAGGCGTCCCTTCACTGCAGGTCACAGTCTAACCTCTGCACCACCTGTCGTGGCTTTTATTAGTTAGTGTTCGGGACGGGGATCGATACTATGCTTTTTAAATTTTCGGCGCATCGGTTTTAGTTCTCTTAGGGCGCCTCCGTCCCGCGCCCCGTGCTTTAGGGTCCTTGCCCCCCCCCTCGGCCCAGGCCCGTTTGTACTCACACTACCTGGGCCTCGGAGAATGCTTCTTGCTGCCTATACGTCATCACGCCGTAACACGTCACACGCATTGATGACGTCATGGCGATGCGTGGCTTTGTTTCCAGATCTTTCCGTAGACCTCGGAGTTTTTGTGCGTCTTGTCGACTGTTTTTGAATCTTTTCATCGACCAAATCTGCAGTAAACACTCCACCTCCGCATCACACCAACGTGAACCTTTCACCGCCATTGTTTGAAATGTCCGCGCATGGTCCCTCCTTCTTTTTTCTACGTCCCAACAGGCGCACAGGAAATGACCTCAGAACCGCCGTAGGCCTCGTGCTCGTACACGTGCACACGCTCGTGCTCGTTCACGTGCAAACGTGCTTTACTAAAGCCCACCTCTCCCAAACGGGCCGTGGACGGCAAGCGTGTCGCTCCTAGACGTGGTACGGTTGCACTCACACTGGTCAAAGGAACCAGACTTTAGCCGTGAAACCTGTTTGGGCACGGTACGGATGGACAGTGGGAGTGCGCCCTTATTGGTTCGAGAAAATCGGATCCCTTCAGCTCTAATTTTAATGCACATTTTGAAGATTTGCATTAGAAACTCTTTATGGAAACAGCCAAATTCTATAAAACTTCCTCAGATGCACGTTTTCACCCTCGTTTGTGTCAGATTTGACATTTTTTTCGAAACAGGAAATGGAAACATTCAGCTCACGTGACGGATCAGCTGTTATTCAAACATGGACAACACTATCTGGAAGAGCTATTGAGGCAAAATTCCTGAAAACCGCTCTGCACGTTTCTCTGGTAGATGAAGTCAGATGAACAAACTCAGTGAATGAGAAAGCAGACCTGACCGTAGCGTCCCGTCACGGTGGTCTAGTGGTTGAAGTCGCTCGCCGTGTAATCGTCCTCATTTTGAGTTTGACTGGTGAACTTTGTTGCCTGTCATTTCCTTCTCTGTCTCCCCTTTTTTCCTGTCATCTCTCTTCTAAATAAATCTAAAACGTCCCTAAATAATACTTGAAGACGTTCAGACGTTCATGGTGACGCTCTGCTGTGACGTTGATGACGCGATGATGCAGCAGCTGGGAGCTATCGATCCAACGGTCCCCGTCGCTAGAAACAAAAGATGTGGATTTGTTTTTTAGGGTGGTTGTTCTGTCTTTGAGCCGTGGCCTCCAGCCCGTCCGTCCTCACGTCTGGTTGGCAGAAAGACATAAAATTATAGTCTGTGGTCACGTGTAAACCTCCAAAAATAGACTCCGCGCTGTGGAACGCTGCCTCTACGTCTGCAAGTTTCCAGACGTGCAGCTTTATTAAAGGTTTTTTGAGGTGCAATGTGGATCACACAATAATATATTAACTTCATTAAAGTTAATATCCAACATTAAAACTATTGCAAGAGAAAACACTCATAGCGAGACGCCTCAGGAGCCTAAAGTCCAGTATCTGCGCTGGGGAAAGTTTGTAGAGAATCAAGCTTTTTTTTTGACAGTGCTCGTCTAAATCGACTGCTCGTACATTCGGTCTCATACATCTCTGCTCTCTCTTCTTTTGTTCTGCATTTGTGCGTATAAAAGTACGATGTATAAGAATAATAAAGGAGTCGTTTTGAAAGGTGTAAGCACGCTTGCAGCTCGCCGTTGCCCTGACTGTATCTTGAACACATTGCAGGGGCAGCGTGGTCTCCTTGCATGTTTGTGTCACATGATTTAAATCGGTGAATCGGCACTGAAGTAATCCAACTTTAAGTCTGTCTTATTGCATCCAGAGGCATCTTGCTCTGCAACGTTAGTAACGCCCCTTGGAAATAAAAAAAGAACCAGTTTCAGGCTACTACACGTATGAGTTTTAGTCTGCCTGCTCGGAACGTAGTTGTCGTTAGCTTCGGTGCTAACGCCCGGCACTTTAATCAGTAGGTATCAACCAAAGACACAGAGACTCGGCTCGGGTCTTGAGGAGTTTCCTGCAACGACAAATAACCTGTACGTGCACTGCACAACATTACTGCTAACTTCATTCATCACCTGTGCTTGATAAGAGCTTCAGGTACGATGAGAGAAGCTGGAGGAAAGACACAAAGACTAACAGGCTTTGATAGTGACACGACAGTTTGCACAGACGTCATGATGTGACCACTTAGGTTGAAACCGTAAGCTCTGCTAGAATTGTCTGTTAACTGTAGTGCGACTAAAGGCCCATCCACACGGAGACGCGTTTTCCTGTAACCGCACAACTTCAGTCTGGTTTAGTGTTACCTGACAACCAAGATCCGAGAGTGTGAAGATTTCATGTGGACGCAGAGATTTCGGAGTCGAGGCCGAGTGGACGGAAAACTTTAACAACGGCAGAGACAAAAGGTCGTTTTCGATCGTGTGGACGAACCCCGATTTAGCTGACAGGAAAAATGTAGCAAAGAGAAGCGAAATTGCTGATTGTTTCCATCCAAACAACTGCGTTTTCATTTATTTTCTGTGTTTGTGAAGACGCAGACGCCCTCGTCAGTCAGTCTTACCAGTCAGGTAGGCTGACGGACCTGACTGTGTCGTACACCTCTAATATGTCACCTCCCAATCTGTGTTTTCCCCCACCGTCGCCAGCTTATACTCTTTCTTTCAGTAACAGTTTCACCTCGTTCTCGCTCCAAGATGAAAAACATCTGCTCTGACTTTTTTCATATTTGAATCATTTTCTGTATTTTCAACTAGACAATCTGCTTCCTGTTTACACCGCACACGCCCTGTGAACACGAATGGTCATGTGATGTGTTTTTCAGGCGTGGCAGGTGTCTGTTGACCACACACACACACACACACACACACACACACACACACACGCACACACACGTGCAGCGATGGTGGTGACCATGATTGTAACACCTCTCTGTAGCTGCCCTCCCGGTGATCCCTTCATCTCTTATCATCATCATCATCATCAGCATCATCACAAAATGATGACTGCCTAGCAACGCCGCTGCCAGGCAATGGTAACCCTTGGAAACCGTGAAGGAGGAAGACCACATCCCTCTCTGTCACCTCCTTGAATGTCAGCGTCTCTCTCTGGCCGTCTCATTAGCATCCTTCTCCGCTCTTCTCCCCCACCCCCTCGTCCTCGCGTCCCTCGCCTGTTGACACACGCGCTCCCTTAACCTCAAACCTCTGGATGCTCATTCTGCCATAAACCCACGTCTGTGGATCTCCTACTTAGTTTGTTTTCCCTTCATTAGTCGTCGTCTTGTAGAAAGATGTCTCAAAACACCAGGTTGGTTGTTTGTAGGACAATAAAATCTAATTTAATGTGATGAACAAGTGCAATAATCACAGCTGTGAGGTGCTGGAAAAGCATGAAAATGCACCTTGAAATGCTTGAAAAGTGCTTTAATTTGACTTTGGAGAAGGTGAAAGAACCCTGACTTTAATATCACAATGAGATGAAGATGATTCACTTCATGTCTTGTCTCAAATTGAAACGTCAGGGTTTCCCGCAGCAGTTTACAGCTTAAGGCCTAAGCAACACACGTCTGCCATCTCAACTAAAATATAGATATTCGCCGCGTTCCTCTGTCCTGTTTTCTCCCTTTCACTCCGAACCGTGACCGACGCCGTTCTCCCTTCTCTGCAGAACGCATTTAAAAGAAAACGTTTTAAAATCTAGTATGCCTCCAACATAAATGCCTCCGAATCGTGTGATGTTTCCTTTACAGCTTCCTGGGTCGAGCTGGTCTCGTCCTAATACCCCGGCTCGTGGCAGGTCACTTGCGTACAGTGGTCATAGTTAAGTACTTAACAGCGAGGCGGTGATTCGCGGCGATGAACTCCGGCTTTATTACTTCACAGTGAAACACATTCACGGGCATAAAAGGTACTTTGTTTCGCTAGCTCTCGGCTGTAACATGGGCCGCGTAACCAATCACGTTCGCACCGTAGACTCAGACTGATTACCGCAGTACGCTTTTGTTCAAACTACCCAGAACGCACCTGTCCCATTAGGTCACACGTACGCATTTTCCCAATAAGACGCCACAGGGATGCAACAGGCGGTGGTTGAATGTTATCGTGCTATCTATCATCATTTATTATTGGTGTAACATTACGTTTTTGATAATTACTATAGTTCAATTTAGTGCAGAAAACAAGACCACTAATCCCTCAGTCTGACGGCAAACCACACCCCACCACCTCAACAAACATTGATAAATACTTATTTATAATTATCAACCAATTACTCACATTTCAATCTTAAGTTTGGGCATTTTAGTGTTATATACGGATAAACCAAAATACCTAAATACGACCAAACCAGACTAAAACCTCCGGGTTATCGTGGTTTATCAATAAACCGATGATCCACTGTGTTGTTGTCGTTGTTTTAAACGCTGGTAATAAAGAAATGAGCTGTAATTGTCGTCCATCTCAGTGTGTTTCTGTAGCAGTCATATGAAGAGTCGTGTTAATAACGAGCGCATCGGCAGCATCACGCATAAACAAGCAGCCCGCGGGTCGATTAGCTCGCTAACCGTCTGAAGCCGCTTGGTGGGAGAAACGGTGAGTGTACGCTCCTCGACGAGGTCGTTTGAACCGGCGGATGACTCCAATACTCTGAACGTGTTTTTCTTTTGAACAAATTAAAGACGTTAATTACTGTTGTGTGGGCGTTCAGAGCTTGGGTTTGTGTGAATGTGTGGTGTTTTTTAATCCCCGCACACGTGACCGCTCTGAAAATGAATCTGGATTATGAGTCACACATGCTTGTTTGTGTGTGTGTGTGTGTGTAACTGTAATCTCATTAGACTCTTTTAATGTGGTGTGTGTTTGTTTTTCAGGTGTGGGGAAGTCATGTCTATTACTACAGTTCACAGACAAGAGGTTTCAGCCGGTTCACGACCTCACTATCGGTAAGAGCGCCTGTTCACATGTTCACAACACACTCATTAAATGTCTTTATTTTATATTTATTAGCTGCACACAACGTTAGAAAGCAGCGTAACATCAGAACAGCTGGCAACAGCTAACAGGCTGGAAGTGCAGAGCGGTGCGTTGTTCGTGTTCAGGATTTAAGTTTCGCAGTAAAAGATAATTTCAGCGAGAGTCGCTAACAGCCGGACGTGGCTAACAGTGATTAGCTCGGGGAAGCACGGTGAAGGCATTCAAAGGTCTTTTTTAACCACTAATGCTGCTGAAAATAACAGCAAACCTCTGCAGCAGCATGAGAAGAGTCCCTACACACACAACAAAGCAGCAATGAGCTCCTTCCACTGTAATGGACTTTACTATGAGAGGAGCTGGTACAGGGGCCAGTAGGTAAGTCTTTAAAACACTCTTTAATAAACTCTGGCTTCACTAACTACGCTGTTGCTGCTTTGTTGTGTGTGTAGGGACTCTTCTCATGCTGCTGCAGAGGTTTGCTGTTATTTTCAGCAGCATTAGTGGTTAAAAAAGACCTTTGAATGCCTTCACCGTACTGCCCCGAGCTAATCACTGTTAGCCACGCCCGGCTGTTAGCCTCTCTCCGTTAATAGAGTCTGTTTCAATGAAAAAGACTCACACTCTCAGGTCGACTAATCAGATGCTCCCGGATGTCCTCAGGTTCAGACCGTAGAAACCTTTAAGTCACTACTGAAGACACAACTCTACTCGTTGGCGTTCGATTGCGTTGAACACCTTTCTCTTCTGTTTAACCTCAGTTATTTTGTGTTTTTTTGTTCTGTTCGCGTTGTTTTTGTGTGTTTGTGCCCGTTAATCACTCTGGCTGTAAACTACGGCTGTTTTTAAATCTGCTTTATAAATAAAGTTTGACTTAAAACCGAGACGAGTCCGTCTTCTGAGCGGTTCAGTTGTTATAGTGTGAATAAAGCTGATTAACAACCCGACTCCACGAGAGTAGAGATGTGTTTTTAGATTACATCTGATTCATGATCATGTAAATAAAACTATCTCCTGATCAGTGAAAGTGACGTATTTGCTTTTATTCATATTTGTAAACTATAGAAACACGTAGTTCAAACAGAGGTGTCTTCGGTTTCTGTCCCGTTGCCTCAATTTAGTTTAGTTTTTTTGCATTTTCTAATAAAAAGTGAGTGAAAAGGTGAAATGTTGCAACCAGACAGTCGCTATCTTCATCTTTACTTTACAAAAAGCCTCTTTTTCATCTGTTTGTCACCTTTTTTTATTATATATGAGCTTCCAGTCTCTAATAAAGCTCAAAATCAGGTGTTTTTTAAATAAATACACTTAAAAGGTTTGTTAATAAGCAGCACTGGTACTAATTATACCTATTTCACGTTCGTGTGTGTGTGTGTGTGTGTGCGTGTGTGTGTCCAGGTGTGGAGTTCGGAGCGAGGATGATCACTATAGATGGCAAACAGATCAAACTGCAGATCTGGGACACGGTAATGTATATATTATATGTATTCTTGTATGTTTTGTTTTGAAAGGTCATCACTGTGACCACACCCTGAAAAACGGGTGTGATGTTGTGGCTGTTGGTCACCATGGTTTCCTGTCCACGCAGTAAACCAGTCGACCAGCAGGTGGCGTCAGACCTCCACCGACAAACACCGCACTGAGCAAACAGCTACAGACTGCTGCAGGTTTTCTGTCCCAGCAGCTCTTTAAGTGTCTTCACCTGTTAAATATCTATAAAGTCTCAGATTAGATTCATTATTTTGATGATCAAGTCAATTTTTAATGCAAAAATGGCAGAAAATGTATTTTTTTAGCCTGATTTTCTGTTTTAAATCATATTTATCTGAATGTTTTTGTGGTTTAGACTCAAAACAAGACATTTATTGAATTGAATAAACTTTATTTTGAATATTTATAACAGATATACACAAAAAACAACCAACAATAACAGTGCACAACAATAAACACAAGTATAATATATAAAAAACATCACTTTGGACTTGGGGAAAAAACTCAAATGAACATTTTTCACTATCTTTTCATTTTAAAGACCAAACAATTCATGAAAAATGGAAATAATCATTAGTTCCTTGTACAATTCACCACCATCAGCACCACCAGCAGCAGCAAATGTCTGGAGAAACCAGTCAGATCATTGTGCAGGCTGCTCATCATGCCATATAAGTGTGTGTGTGTGTGTGCATGTGTGTGTGTGTGTGCACACGGGCGTTCAGGCCAGATGGCAGACAGACACAGCATTCTCTCTCTCTCTTTCTCCCTTATTTATCATTTATTCACTAACAGCATTACGGACTGGTTGACCGCTCCCTGACTGACTGTTCTGGTGACCCGGTTGGTCGGTCGGTTCACTGACGGGTTGAACGGGCGTCGAGCTGTCACAGCTAACGAGCTCAGAGACCGAATGACTAGTCCTCCGACCCGAACTTGCAGCCTGCCCCTCTGACTTGCTCAGTGATTCACCGGCTCGATTGTGTTTGTGACTGACTTGACTGTCTGGTTTTGCGGATGAGGTCAGAGCCGCAGCTGCCGCGGATAGAGCAGCGTTTTGTGTTCGGACTCTGGGCCCGGGCGAAACACAGACAACATTGTTACTGTACATGGGACGTGGTGAGGTAGGGGGCGGTGGTAGGAGAGGAGCGCTGGATGGTGAAAGGAGCGATGGAAGGAGGGGAGGCCCCCAGGTTTCATAGGGAGAGAGTGAAAAGATGAGAAGAGACGGTGGAGGTGAGAGAGTGAGGCGTGATAATGGAGGAGGGAGTGAACGGACGAGGTGAAAAACAGATGTAAACACGTACGACGAATCTGTAGCAACGGGACAAGACGTGCTTTGGTTGCACGCAGGTAAACCGTCCGTGTGGAGATTAGCTTTTAGTTATTTATCTGCAGATACGCAGATACGTCATCTCTCAACTCCTCCTCTCACGTCTCAAGTTGCTCATCGGGCCGTAGACAACAGGAGTTTTTATACAGAAAAGCCGTCACATGTCCTCTGTGTGTGAAACCGAGGTGTATTAATCCTCGGCTTTCTGATATGAGCGTAAACGCGTGATGTGACGTACAGCATCGGCGTCAGGAGAAGTCACCGGGATCTGAGAATGTACGCCATTTTCCTCCGGTGATGGTCAGCGTCTCACAGGTTTTGCGGGCTTTCCAGTCCATGACCAGGTGACGACTTGCTGTCTCTTCTACCCGTGATCAGCAGTTTTTCTGCTTTTAAAACATCGGGCTGTGGGTCGCACAACAGTTCACCTTATCGACACCACCGCCAAATGTGCCGGCGAGCCGCAGAAAATCTTATTTACATGGAAATCCAGTCGCCAGTGTGTGTAGGGTCCGAGCCGACACATTTAGGGGCTAAATCAGGTCGGTGTTATACCTTGATCTGTCTGAATACGCAGACCACGCCGGCCCAAAGGCGGCTAAATTGCCGGCTTGCTGTCCAGTGTAAAAACACCCGATGGCCACCGCTCGGAAGAGGAGTCGCGGCCCCGTAAATCCGCTGGAAGTATTAGCCGTTGTCCCCCAGAGGCTAATCTGCGTCAGACAGGTAGCGAGCCGACCGGTTCAGAGGTTGATAATTCAATAATTGTCGACATCAATGATTGATATAGTTAAAAAAATCATATTGAGACTTCCTGATACACAGTCACGACGTCTAAATTGACGATTTAACGAGTAGATTAAGTGAAACTTCTCAGGAAATGTGATCTGAAGTATCTGAGGGAACATTATCTGAACATTTGGTTTCATAAACAAACTTTACATGAACACAAAGTAAGCACAAAACCAGATTTGTAAACTTTTATACACTGCTAGCATTTAAAATATGACGCTCGATGCTTCAAGAAGTTAACAACATGCTCAATTCAATTTTATTTACAGTGCCAAATCATAACAAAAGTTGTCTCAGGACACTTTACAGAGTAGGTAAAGACCACACTCTGACTTAATAGCATTTACAGAGACCCAACAATTCCCCCATGAGCAGCATCAAGTCGCACTATCTTTAATAAAAGCAGTAATTATTAATATAGTTATTATTTACAGTATTAATCCTGCATTCCTGTGCACACAGTAGCAGTGAACTTCTAGATGGCAGAAGGGTTCTTTACTGCGTGAGTTTACGTTTCTCCGAGGTGCACCTGAATGCACCGCGAAGTCTCCGTCAGAGCCCGCACCTCCGTCAGTCTTTGTTTGTTTACATAACTCACAGGGACGACAACATGTTGCCTCACCGGAGGATTTCAGAGTTCTGTGGTTTCTCTAAGAAAGTGCAGCTGCAGGCTAACTGCTAAGCTAATGTTAGCCGCATGCTAGCGCCGGTTAGCTTTCAATAGTGTCAAATATAAAAGTGAAACAAGAGATCGTTTTAAAACATGCGGCATTGAAAAGGTATGGAAGTACAGTTCAGTGTGATTAATATCAACTGAGTTACGTAACGAACACGAGCAGATCCGGTGAATTAGAGATAAAGTCGATAAAACAAGGGAAGGTACGTAACGTCAAACGATCTAAAATGGTTTATTGTTTATATTTGTTTTGTTTTTATCACAATGTCAAATAATGCACCATTTACTTGCATGTTGTGTTCATTTTGCTCTAAAGAATCATTAAAAAACTTCATTTTCTAAGTATTTAATTCACACTGGAGGTTAGAAAACCATTATTTCATATCGGCTGTTTATTGTTATCGAGGTATGAGGCGACCTAACCCGGGAGAGACTATGGATTTTGGTGCTGACCCTCCTCCGTGTTGTTCATAAATAGTGTAACTGTGAGGTTGTGCACACGCGCGGAGAGAAAGAAAGGTATTGTGACAGAAAGAGAGAACCCCATTGTGTCCAGTTACAGGCCGTGCTCTGTCCTGTCCTCTCCTCCAGCTGACCCAAAGACCTGGACCCGGAGTCCGACGGAGAATCAGGACTTCCTACAGAAACATATTTACGAGACGAGACTTAATAAACAAGACTGGGCGGATCACAGCGGGGCTGAGAGTCCTGAGAGTCCTGAGTCAGCCGTTGTCTGTGGTCGGCTCAATAATTCAGATTTCCATTTCTGTTTATTAATAAATGCATGTGTGTGTCTGCAGGCTGGGCAGGAGTCGTTCCGGTCCATCACCAGGTCTTACTACAGAGGAGCGGCAGGAGCTCTGCTAGTTTATGACATCACAAGGTAACAGGACCAATCAGACGCACCCTTACACCCCTACTGTGTCCGGTCCTATCGGGCAACGTAAATCGGGAACGACCCATATGGATTTTTAGGGCCGATGACTGATACGGACTGATTTTCTTGTTATTTGGAGCCGATTCTGCTTCTTCTCCCTCAATTTACATCATAAAAATGACACAAATGATAAAAACTAATGTTACGAGTCTCAATTTAAATAAAAAGGAACATTTATTGAACTTTAAAAAGGCGTCTCCAGCAGCACGGAGCTTCCTGTGGACGCCTGACTGAATAATGACAGGGTAAAAAACGGTGAACGCAGCAGCACACATACACCTAAAAGACACAAATATCGGCCCATGTATTGTTCTATCACTTGACGTAACACCCTTCCAAAATATGCTTTCTCGGTCTAAGCCTCGTATTTCTACTACCATCCAGTCTTTAAGTTGTGACGTAACTACGTTTTAAAGTACTATGTCCAAGCCTTGGGTTCCTGCGACGCTGCAGTGGCGTGTTCCCCGTGGTTTGAACAGATCTGAGTTTTTAAAAAACAATGTTATTGTCCTTTTACCTTTTTCTTATGGATGAAAAAGAATCTAACTGATGAAAGAGATGATAGTGATCGTTCATATGTTCGTCCGTTGTGTCTGTTTTGTTTCAACGGAGCGTTTGGACCCGGAAATCCCGGCCAGTGTGTGTTTGGACACACACTGGCCTTTTGAAAGGGTGTTACGTCACTGAACAGACGGATTACAAGCAACCTTTCCTCCCTGGGGGAAGTTGATACTTGTAAATTAAGAGCATATTGTAAGAAGAGAAATATTGTAGCTTAGCAGGTTTTTAGGTATTTAAAAATGTTCATGTAGCACCAAACACTGATGCAAGTCCAGACAGTATGAACTACATGCTAACAATAACATGCTAACAGTTACAATGCTAACAGTAACAATGCTAACAATAACAATGCTAACAGTATCAATGCTAACACCAACATGCTTACAGTAACAATGCTAACAGTATCAATGCTAACACCAACATGCTAACACCAACATGCTAACATGCTGATGTTGAGCGGGTGTGTTTACCCTGCTTAGCGTGTTAGCATGCTAACATTTGCTATTAGGGCTGCACGATTACAGTGAAAATGATCATCACGATTATTTAACACGATTACTCAAATTTATAAAAAAAAATTCACAGTGGATGTTTTTAGGAACTGAATAAATTCACTAGAAAAAGGGAGAAAATAATACAATAAGTAAAATAACTGTATAGCCATACATTATAACATAATAACTAATAATAACAAAGAAATTGGATTTAAAGAAATTATATCAACAATGATGTAACATTAGTGCACTGCTACGTGCTGAAAAATATATATTTTTCATTCATTCATTCATCTTCAGCCTCTTGTCCCTGTCGGGGTCGTGGGGGGCTGGAGCCGATCCCAGCTGACATCGGGCGTGAGGCGGGGTCCACCCTGGACAGGACGCCAGTCTATCACAGGACACATAGAGACGAACAGAGACAGACAACCATTCACACCTACGGGTGATTTAGAGTCATCAATGAACCGAACACCTAGCTGCGAGGTTGCTACGATGCTGAAAAATATTATTTAATGTATAAAAATCGTATAAAGAGACCAAAGTAAATGAGATCACATGTGTTTTTTGTATCCCAACACAAAACCAACACATCACTGTGAAACTGAACGAAGCACAATAATCATTCTAATCTCGTTTTCAGCCAGAATCTTAATTGAAAATCGAAGTTTTGATTCACTGTCCGACTCTAATCACCTCTAAACTCCGAGGACAGCTGAGGGATTCGGTCATAAAACCAAGTAACTGAACAGGAGCTGAGCTGATGATGGATCGTAACAGTGATCACACTTCACCCTGACAGGCACAGACGTGTGAACGCCATCTTACGGCATTTCATCCGATCATGGTTTAGAAATTCACCGGAGGAAAAGTCAAAGTCGTGAGGATTCCTCATCTGGGAACCATGAAGGTCTAAAACCAGACTTTGCGTCCATCCATCGGGGACACTTTGAGATATTTCACAGGAGGAGTGAAGAGTCTTAAACGCCTCACGGATGCGTTCGCACCTCTGAGATCAGATCGTTATCTGAGCCGTCCGACGTGCGTGAAGTGTAAATTGGATGTCTGCTGTTGCTCTCGCCATGCGTCACTAACAGCAGGTCACTCCCCACGTCAATTCAACGCTTCAGCGCTTCCAGAGCCAAATATATTGACGACTAACCGGCCAGATGGACATGAAATCTATTATCGATCTTCATGGTCCCCAGAGGCTGAGTCTTAATGATCCGCGTGACCCTGTGACCTTTTGTCCAGGTCAAAATTGGGGCTGTGCTCCCCGAGTGTCCGTCGACTTCTTCGGTTCGTCTTTTCACTGTAATCTCGTAGTCAGAGGTTCCTAGTTGGAGGAACAGGTGAGATGTTTTTAGGAAGTTTAGATTATTTCAAGAGGAAAATTAAAATCTATTGATGTGTATTTGACCTATTAACGGAGAAATCTGGAAGAGTGGCTAACAGTGATTAGCTCGGGGCAGTAGTTAAAGGCATTCAAAGGTCTTTTTTAACCACTAATGCTGCTGAAAATAACAGCAAACCTCTGCAGCAGCATGACAAGAGTCCCTACACACACAACAAAGCAGCAACAGCGTAGTTAGTGAAGTCAGAGTTTATTAAAGAGTGTTTTAAAGACTTACCTACTGGCCCCTGTACCAGCTCCTCTCATAGTAAAGTCCATTACAGTGGATTACCAAAGTCAATCCCAAAGGAAGGAGCCTATTGGTGCTTTGTTGTGTGTGTAGGGACTCTTCTCATGCTGCTGCAGAGGTTTGCTGTTATTTTCAGCAGCATTAGTGGTTAAAAAAGACCTTTGAAAGCCTTCACCGTGCTGCCCCGAGCTAATCACTGTTAGCCACGTCCGACTGTTAGCATCTCTCCCAGATTTCCTCGTTAATAGTTCATATAGTAAACAAACTGTCTCGATCGCTGGTGGACAGAACGTACAACAATCACATGCCGACATTAAACAGGTACATAGCGAAATATTACTTATAGGCTAAAACGGGGGAGAGAGCGAGAGAGGAGGACACGCAGCACAGGGAGGTCGGATCGGGACCCGGGCTGCTTTCAGCCTCTTGTTTATTGGGCGCACGCTCGACCCCGAGTCACCGGGCGCCCCCTCAATGAGGAATACATGTGAAGAGGAAGATTGATAGCACTAATAAAGACTGTTTGTGTTTAACAGACGGGACACTTTCAACCACTTGACGACCTGGTTAGAGGACGCTCGCCAACATTCCAACTCCAACATGGTCATCATGCTCATCGGCAACAAGAGGTAAGAGGCGGCACACAGCGGCTGTTACGTCCTGTCCTGCAGGAGACCGGGGCTGTAGCGATGCACCAATCTCACGATACGATTTATATCACGATATTCAGTCAACGATATGATTTGATACGATTCAATACACACGTCTTTTTCTAAGATTTAAAAGGTACAGTTTGATTTTGGTGACATCTAAATCAAACTTTTTCCACACTAAGTTAAATACAGACGTCCGATCCGCTCATGTCCAATCCTCGCGTGTCACTCTGCGCCTCAGGTTGCGTAACGAAGCGTTGTGTAAGACGAAGAGATGTCAAAAGAGCGCTGCTGCTGCTGCTGATAGAGAAACTAATCCTGCTGTGGTTAAAGTGTTCAAACCAGGAAGTTCATTTCTGCAACAAACCTCAGCTGTGTTCTCCACGGCACCGAGGGCTCAGGTAGCCTGCGTTACACAACAGCGTTACGCAACAAGAGTGTGTTCAAAATGTTCCACGTAGAAACTTTGACAACTGTCCGTCAGAACACACACACACTCATCCGCGTTTGAGCCAGAAGCACATCAGCACTGTAGTATTTAATCGTCCCTCTCTGCTGTTGTTCTGCTTTCAGCTGACCGTTAAATGCAAATGTTAATTTAAACGTTGTGTCGTCGTGTTAACACATGTGTGTGTGTGTGTGTGTGTGTGTGTGTGTGTGTGTTTTCAGTGACCTGGAGTCGAGGAGAGAGGTGAAGAAAGAGGAAGGAGAAGCGTTCGCCAGAGAACACGGCCTCATATTCATGGAGACTTCAGCCAAGACTGCCTCTAATGTAGAGGAGGTAATCACACACAAGCGCACACACACACACACACACACACACACACACACACACACACACACACACACACACACACACACACACACACACACACACACACACACACACACACACACACACACACACACACACACACACACACACACACACACACACATTGGCCTTGAGTCCCAGGGCATCTTCAGTTACTACTTCACCCAGCAGATGAGCTCTGACCTGAGCAGAGAGAGAGAGACACGCACACACGCACACACGCACACACGCACGCACACACACACGCACACGCACACACACACACTGACTGTTTGAGCATGAAAACAACTAATTCACAAATGAATAAAAACAGAATTTACACTAAAGCTGCAGTCGGGGCAAGTCTGGCAGATTGACGCCCCTCCCCCTCAGTGCGTGTGCACCACAAAGCTAACGAACGTGCTACCGTTAGCTTTCCAAACCAACCCATTTAGGCAGGTGTACAGATTAACTACAGAACACAAACAAGTCGATGGTTAAAGTGTAATTCCAAAATCATCCCATGGTTTTTCCGTGTAAGAGTCGCTAACAGCCAGACGTGGCTAACAGTGATTAGCTCGGGGCAGCACAGTGAAGGCATTCAAAGGTCTTTTTTAACCACTAATGCTGCTGAAAATAACAGCAAACCTCTGCAGCAGCATGAGAAACAAATGGTCTTCATGAAATAATCGCCTTTTCTCTGACACTCCGGTGTGAATTTAATATTCTTTATTTGTAATTCCTGTGATACGTGTTAATATATCTGTGTAAACACCGTCAGCGACGCTTTAATTTAACTTTAGTAATTCTATTCTTTACTTGACAAATAGAATTAATGAGTATTTTCCCGTTTTATTAAGAACTTTAGTGCAAAATCAACGTGTGAAGAAGGTAAAGCGTCGTCAATATCACTGCTGTTGCTTTTTAGACATGGTGAGAGAAGATGGATCATAAATATCATTAATATTATAATAAATAAACAATATTAAATAGGATAATTAGGTTGATTCTGATAGAGGATGTGTAGGATAGACTTTCTTAAAGACAAATGTACAAACAAAACACAATAAAGAGACAAAAGTGCTTAAAGACGGGTCCATATATTTAATAATAAAGGTGAGAATTAACAACAAAGCGAAATAGGGCGCTGTACTTGCACAATAACCCGTATTACTACATTATTAATTATTCGTTTTTCTGTTAATTATATATGAAGCTCAAGAAAATCCACTTAAAAAAGACATTTAAGAGAAAAAAGGTGTCGTTCAAATGATGTAAATATCACATTAACACAGTTTAGCTGCTGGTTATTGTTCAAATTATGATATAAAATATATATAACTGACATTTTAATGTAAACTGAGCGCCCTACGGGACGTTTTAGATCCTAAAACCCAAACTGCAATGTTCAAATGATATTCCCTCAGACATTTAGAGTAGAAGTGCTTTGTTAATATCTGATTCAGACGTCGTTCTTGTGCATCAGCGTTTCTGTGTTTATGGTTTCATCAGGATGACGCACGACGTTTACCTGAAGCGTCGTGTGTCACCGCGCTGCAGCCTGACCTCAGCCCCGTTAGCAGCGTTAGCACAGTTAGCGCTCGGCCCCACCCCTCGCAGAGCCACACCCCTGGTGTTGTTGTGTGTAATGAATGCATGGCGTCGTCCTCGGGGACCCCTCTCTCACTTATCCAATCACATAAATAATCCCATCCTGCGACGCACAGACCGCCAGAGACTCGCAGAGAGAGCGTGCGTGTGTGTGTGCGTGTGAGTGCGTGTGTGTGTGAGTGTGTGTGTGTGCGTGTGTGAGTGCGTGCGTGTTTGTTTACATTGATTTTTTTTCTACCTTCTCTTGCTGTGGCCTATATCGTGCAAACACACACCCACACCACCCTCTCTCGGGGGTTAGAGGGGGGGAGGGGTGTGTGTGTGCGTGCGTGTGCGTGCGTGTGCTTGCGTGGGTGCGTGTGTGTGTGTGTGGTATGATTAATTTGTCTCATTAGTGTCCTCTGAATCCTCCTGATACCGCCGCTCTCCTCCCTTCCCTTCATCTCTCCTCGCTCCGTCCCTCCTCATCCCTTGACGTCCATCATTTGCTCTTTACCTCCCCCCCATCCTCCCTTCCACCCCCCCCCCACACACACACACACACACACACACACACACACACAGCGTGTCCTCCTCCCCCTTTCTCCTCCATGTCCTCCTGCCCTCTCCCATTCATTTCTTCCTCCTCCTCCTCCTCCCTCTTCTCCATCATCTCCCTTTCTCTCTCCAGCAGTATATCAACCAGTTATAGTTCATACATATTCATAACCTCCACCCCGCCTCCCTCTCAGCGACATCCAGCAGCCAATCAGTGCGCTGGGTTTGTCGTCAGGGTCTGTGGGTGGACACCGGGGCCGATGGGATGTTCCTTAGAGAGAGAGATTCCTGTAAGCATCTTCTCATCGTCTCATCCTCCCCTCAGACCCTCCCCTCGCTTCTTTATTTCTCTCATTTTTCATCTTTTCCCATTTTCTGCGTCCTCCCAACTCTTCTTCCTTGTCTCCTTTATTTTTTCTGGTCTTCTCTTCTTGTGATCCTCTCTTCCTCCTCTCTAGACCTGTAGTTTGTCTTGAAGGTGTAGTGTGTGTTTGTGTGTGTTTACACCCTGTACTAAAAACACCAGCTGCAGGCCGCAAGCTTCTCTGGTCGCCCGGGGTTTGAAATTAAAGGCGGCGATCGTGGATGTCACTGTGTTTACCTCAGCCATCCACTCACAGCGGAGGAGGGGCGGGAAAAATGGGCGTTAGAAATTACACGTGTCTTTAAAGATGTCCCGAGTTTGAGCTTAAAATGATTAATATGTAGGCGTAACGTATAAAGGATGACACCACCAAGGCGTGAAGCTTTATAATATTTTGGAAGGACATGAAAGTTTTGGCGCCGGGAAGCAGCGAGGTCAAGGAGGAGTGCTAGGAGCCGCACCGCCATGACCCGCCGAGTTGATTTCCCACCTGATGTAGACTGTGTCGACCTCGTAGCACTGAAATAAACCGTGGCGTCCTCCTGTTTGACCGTTAGAAATTAAATAGTTTCACTCTTTTCTCAGGTCCTGTTTAGATGGAGACGTTCTAGAAAGGAAACGCAAAAGTGGCGTTGCGTTCTCACTCTTTACTCCGCGTTTAGACGAGCGTCTTTTGGGGGAAATCTGTCAGGTGTGTAGGTGGAGCTGTGAAGCGCTGCCACACAACAGCACCCAGAGCTGGTGCATGCTGGGAAACGTCCTTCCCCTTCTCTCCCTAACAGCGGAGAAGCAGGACGCCGTACAGCTTGACAGAGATCTGCAGCACGGTCTGCAGCCTCCCACCGCCTCGGCTCCACCCAGGACACTTGAACGTCCCACTGATGGAAACAGTCCCACATGTTTGTTGTTGTTACGGAAACCCGTACGCCACGTGAGCCAGCGTGAGCAGATCAGAGCTCACTTTAGTGTTTTTACCTTTACACGCAAACACAACGCTGGAGCAGATCAGAGCTCACTTTAGTGTTTTTACCTTTACACGCAAACACAACGCTGGAGCAGATCAGAGCTCACTTTAGTGTTTTTACCTTTACACGCAAACACAACGCTGGAGCAGATCAGAGCAGAGCTTTAGTGTTTTTACCTTTACACGCAAACACAACGCCGGAGCAGATCAGAGCTCACTTTAGTGTTTTTACCTTTACACGCAAACACAACGCTGGAGCAGATCAGAGCTCACTTTAGTGTTTCTACCTTTACACGCAAACACAACGCTGGAGCAGGTCAGAGCGGAGAATCCTGCCGTATACATCCGTATATTTATCCGTCCTCATCTCTCTACGACACGATCACATCGACCAAACGACCCCAGAAGACGTCTCTTTCTCTCCTCCTCCATGTTTTATCTCCTTGCTTTACACCTTTCACTTCCTCCCTGTTATGCAGTCATCTGAACTTTGAACATTTACAAGAAACCCAATTGTGGAGCGCGGCGAAGGAAGAAGTGATGCAGTGATGTGTTTCTGAAGGAAGGAGAGAAAGAGGACAGAAGTGAGCAGGACAGAGCGCACCACAGAGCACCCTTGGGCTCCTGGCTCTATTTTCAGACTGGGTGTCAGATGGAAGTTCAGGACATCAGTTCAGTTCTTTAATGACTTGAGAAACTCACTTCGTCTTCGTCTTCTTCGTCTCCTTCTTGGCCTGCAGCTTCTGTTATTATCACACAAGCTGCACAACAAGTTGATCCTCGTTGCTCTCGGTTCAGACCCTCGAGACACAAACACGGAGAGAGACCGTCCCACGAGACGAACGCATCGATATCACAGTCACAGGCGACTTTATTCCAACATCTCTGATCCTCACAGTGCTGTCAGGAAGGTGTGTGTGTGTGTGTGTGTGTGTGTGTGTGTGTGTGTGTGTGTGTGTGTGTGTGTGTGTGTGTGTGTGTGTGTGTGTGTGTGTGTGTGTGTGTGTGTGTGTGTGTGTGTGTGTGTGTGTGTGTGTGTGTGTGTGTGTGTGTGTGTGTGTGTGTGTGTGTGTGTGTGTGTGTGTGTGTGTGTGTGTGTGTGTGTGTGTGTGTGTGTGTGTGTGTGTGTGTGTGTGTTGTGCTCAGCTCTTATTCTTGTAGCAGCTGTTGACAAGAAAAAGCAAATCTGCTCCAAAGTGTTTCTCCATCTTCCAACAAAGGCTCCTAAAGGCTTCTATTTTAGGTCGTTTTACTTCTTAAAACAGTAAATATGTCCCAACAAAAGTGCAATTTAGAGCGTTTTCCCATTGAAACTGTAAACTGGGACAAAATCAACCAAAATAATAAATAAATGTGCTATAACTTCCTCCTTCTTCACATTTATTTAAGCGAATCGCGTTGCATTTCATCGAGCTTAAAAACGGCTCAATCCTAAACAGTCAACTGTTCTTAAAGGTATATACACGCAGTCGCCCCAGCCGGTCTTAAAGGTGTATACACGCAGACGTCGCATTCGGTCTTAAAGGTATATACATGCAGACCCTGCATTTGGTCTTAAAGGTACATACATGCAGACCCTGCATCCGGTCTTAAAGGTATATACACGCAGACGTCCCATCTGTTCTTAAAGGTATATACACGCAGACGTAGCATCCGGTCTTACAGGTATATACACTGCATCTGTTCTCAAAGGTACATACACGCAGACATCCCGTCCGGTCTTAAAGGTATATACACGCAGATGTAACATTGAGTCTTAAAGGTATATACACACAGACGTTACATTGAGTCTTAAAGGTGTATACACGCAGACGTCCCATCCGGTCTTAAAGGTATATACACACAGACCCCCCATCCGGTCTTAAAGGTACATACACGCAGACCCTGCATCTGTTCTTTTGAGGTATATAAGCATAGAGGTTGCATCCGTTCTTAAAGGTAGAAGCGCGTGCACATCTATCAGACCGTATCTTGGTCACAATAAAAGAAAACAACGTTTGTAAAAATGTTCAACCCTTGTTTGCTTTCTCTCAGGTTTGTTTGTCTTATTGTGGTTCAGGAACTATTCTTATTTACGTCTGTGCCGTGTCTCTGGCCGGTTATTGCGGAGGCCGCACAGGTTTGGCTCTGGTGTCTGTACAGGCGTGATTGTGCCTTCATCTGTTTGTTGACTCACACGAATGTGGTTCACCAAGAAACGGTTCCAGCACGTTACCCCCCACTACAACCGCTCTGATAATTCATCGTCACGCTTATTTTTCATGCAACAAAAGGCAGAAAATGTAGTTTTCAGCCTCTCAGATATGAAGATGTCCTCGTGTTTTCTTTGTTTTACGTCATATTAAAGTGAATATCTTTGAGTTTTTGAGACAAAACAAGACGTTTATTTGACTTTCTTGAGCTGAGATCGGCTTTTTAGATGATTGATACTGAAAATACTTGTTAGTTGCAGCCTAACAGTCAAGAGACGAATAAAAACTGACTCTCCTCTCTCACTTCCTGTCTCTTATCTCAGGCTTTCATCAACACAGCCAAGGAGATCTATGAGAAGATCCAGGAGGGAGTGTTTGATATCAACAATGAGGTGAGACGCTCTTCTCTCTGCCTTTCCTTCCTCCTCAAACCTCTCCCTTCTTGTTTAAGGCCGTCGTCTCCTCTCGTCCGGTCTTTTTTCTCCTCCGCGTCCAGCTGTGTGTGTGTGTGTGTGTGTGTGTGTGTGTGTGTGTGTGTGTGTGAGTGTGTGTGTGTGTGGTTCTCAACGCTCCCTCTCTCTTTAAAATGAGAGGGGGGCCTCCTCTTCTCTGCTTCCTTTGACTCCAGCCAAGCAAAACTCCCTGCGTTCCTCCTCTGCCCTGCTCTATTTTCCACTGGCTCTTTCTTCACTCCTCTCTCTCTCTCTCTCTCTCTCTCTCTCTCTCTCTCTCTCTCTCTCTCTCTCTCTCTCTCTCTCTCGGCATCTTGCCAGCTCATAAATTCCTCACATCCCACAGGGTCTCAGTCATTCGGCAAGAAAACAAACACTCAGCCAGTCAGTCTGTAAGCTTCCTATCCAGCAAGCAAGTCAGTCAGTTTGCTCTCCAGTCAACCGGACGGCTATCTTCTCAGTGGAACAGGCACCCAGGCAGGAAAGTCGAGACACCGAGCCCGTCGGCAAGTACGCACTTGTCAGCGACTGTTAGTCATGCTACTTCCACATTAAAAAAAAAAGCTCCCAAAATGCAGTTGACGCCACATGTGGTGTTCTCAGGTCGGTTTCATGAAGATCTCTCTGCACACGGAAATGCCCGAACAATAGTGGAAACTCCTCTTTGTCATCCTGTGCTGTGCAGCAAAAATAACAAATCTCGCACATGGTCTTACCCCGGTTAAGGGTGCACTCACACTGTCCTTACGCACCGCACCCCGGGCTTTAGGGTCCTTGTCCCCCCCTCCAGGCCCGTTTGTACTCACACTACCTGGGCCTCGGAGAATGCTTCTTGCTGCCTATACGTCATCACGCCGTAACACGTCACACGCACTGATGACGTCATGGCGATGCGTGGCTTTGTTTCCAGATCTTTCCGTAGACCTCGGAGTTTTTGTGCGTCTTGTCGACTGTTTTTGAATCTTTTCATCGACCAAATCTGCAGTAAACACTCCACCTCCGCATCACACCAACGTGAACCTTTCACCGCCATTGTTTGAAATGTCCGCGCATGGTCCCTCCTTCTTTTTTCTACGTCCCAACAGGCGCACAGGAAATGACCTCAGAACCGCCGTAGGCCTCGTGCTCGTGCTCGTACAAGTGCGCACGCGCTCTACAAAAGCTAACCTCTCTCAGGCGGGTGCACTCACACTGGTCAAACGCACTAGGCTTTAGCCGAAAAACCTGATTTTGCCCGGTGCGGAGGGACAGTGTGAGTGCGCCCTAAGTGACCAACGGGATTATTGCAGTTCCAGAGGGTTAGAAAGGGAAGAACGACCGGAGTAACTCCACCTCCGGTACAGCAGGGGGCGCTCTGCTCATTCTTCCAGATGACCTTTTGTCAAATTCACAATAACTTGGAAAGCGCGGAGAACACAGTAAACGTCTTCTTGGTAGTGACGTTGGTTGCCATGCCGAGTCCTGCGTCGGTTCAAAGGCAACACTCGTGTGCTCGTTGTTTTTCAGGTTTTCGGCGCCGTTGCTTCCTCATCTTTTCTATTTCTGGGTCAAAAATTACTGCTGCGGAGCGGGGAGGGGCAGTTATAACCTACGGAGCGTGTGCAGATGTGTGACCAGATATTACTCCAGGTACGCCGTCCACATGCACGAATCCTGGGGTTACTGAAGGCGTTATTTATCTGATAACCGTGGTGTGAGAACGTGTTTACATGGAGTTTAAAAGGTATCGTCTCAACGCATATAATCAGGTTTTTAACTGCATCTAAACACTGACGGACGCCGTCTGCTGAAACCTCTGTTCTCATTAAACAACAAAGATTGTTGCTATAATCGCATTTTCACAGCGTCACGGTTTCGTCCCCGTTGGTGTGCGTCGGTTTGTGTGTAAGAGAGTCGTGGTGCCACTCTCCTGAAGCGTTAAGAAGAGCTGTAAAAATGTCACACTCAGCCTCATATCTGTTAAAAAAGCTCTTTAAATGTTGAGCGTGGAGCGTTTAGTGTGTGTCCTGAACGAGCAGGAGGTTGTTGTTGAAGATGGATCTGCAGTTTTCAAAGCGTGGCGTCTGAAAGTGAGTGAAAGGCTCCAACACCGTGAATCTGTTCCAACACGTTGGAGAGAATCATCCTTTCTGCTCCAGTCTGTGTGAAACAAGTCAACCAGTGGATAAAACGTTACTAAGCTGGTGCTGGAGGAGTTCACAGCGTCTTCCTGATCACGCTACATCTGCTGAGGACGTGGAGACAAAAGATTGTGACGGAAAAAAAGTTAAATAATGAGAGAAAAAAGTCAGAAAATTGTGCCAAAAAAGTTGTAATATTTTGTGACAAAAGTCGTAATTCTTCAGAAAAAAACGTCTGAAGATTGTGACACAGAAGTCGTAATATTCTTAGAAAAGAGTCGGACGATTGTAACAAAAGTCGTAATTCTTCATAAAGAAAATGTCGGAAGATTCTGATAAAAAGTCGTAATATTCCGAGAGAAAAAAGTCGTAATATTCTTAGAAAAAAGTCGGGAGATTGTGACAAAAGTCGGAATTCTTCGGAAAGAAAATGTCGAAATTTTTTTGATTAAAAAGTCGTAATATTCCGAGAAAAAAATCAGGAGATTGTGACACAGAAGTTGTAATAATCTTAGGAAAAAGTCGTAATATTCTGAGAAAAACGTGGGAGTATTGTAACAAAAGTCTTCATTTTCGGAAAGAAAATGTCGAAAGATTGCGATAAAAAGTCGTAGTATTCAGATATTTAGTCGTGTCGTGGCTGTAACCCCAGTTCTACGAGGACCTGAATGATTTTCCTTCGGTCGAGTCCAAAAACAAACTCACTCGTTAACAATCATGAAACGGTCGTTTCCTCGGACGTTTAGCCCGAAGTTAAAATCGCAGGTTACGGAAACTCTGACACTCTCTGTGATCAGCTGTGAAACCAGCGATCGGTGTTCCAGACGCTCAATTTTCCCAAACGCAGATCGCTGCTGTGGTCGGATTGATCCAGTCTGGAGAAAAAGCACCAACACAGAGAGAAGAAGATGTTTTTAACGTCCTCACGTGGAGCTCAAAGTGTATTAACACACGTGTGACCAACCCGACCGCGTGCTCCTCCACTGCGTCCTTGACTCCTCGTGTCCCCAGAACGCCTCCGTCCTGCAAACATCCGCTCTGTTTCCATTCGCCTCAGCCGAAGCCTCAACGGCAGCGGAAGCATTTCCTGTTTTGGTGCGAGCTGCGGACTGAGGCCCCACACTCTAACTGAGCCTCTCCGAGTGCACCTTCAGCTATAAACCCGGTTCGATTCTGTCAAACGACCGAATGAAAGACCAGCGTGGGCCTGATTTTCAGCCTGAACTCCATTTTCATTCGTTCAGTCGGACTTTTGCTGCGTCTCGAATCCCGTGCTTCCACCTTTTATACTCTTTTGAGAGCGTTCACCTGACGGAGCGCGGCGACATGCAGCAATAAGAGTGCCCGGCTGCTGCTCTCACAACGGTCAGACGGTCGAGTGTGGAACGCCTGACACTACTCACCTTCAACAGGACGCCATCTTTGCTACGTAACGGACGCTACGGGACCGTGACGTCTTTTCAAAGGGGTGAAAACTGCTCGGATGTAATACTTTGACACAAAAATCGAAATATTTCAAGGGAAAAAATTGTGATATTTTGAGAAAAAAAAGTCGGAAGATTGTGACAAAAGTCGTAACGTGCAAGAATCTGAGGGTGAAGCGTCGACCGCATTACGTCACACACTCCTGAAAACAATCATAGCGGCAAAAACCGAAACACGCAGAGAGAAAAACCAGGAAATGTCCCTTTAAGCGAGCGGCGTGGAAAATAATGTCTAAAGAGTGGAAACGCTGACGGACCACGTGACGACAAGCATGTGTGAACGCGTCTGTGCACGCAGACGGTGTGATATAAAAGCAGAACTGTGTGTGTGTGTGTGTGTGTCTGTGTGTGTGTGTGTGTGTGTGTGTGTGTCTGTGTCTGTGTGTGTGTGTGTGTGTGCGTGTCTGTGTGTGTGCGTGTGTGTGTCGGGCCCTGCAGCCAGCGAGTGTTTTTGTTATTAGTAACAGTGAGACGGAGCGAAGGCAGGCCGGCCAAACCGCATCAGCTGAGAGAGAGAGAGAGGGAAGCCCCACCAGAAATGTTGGCAGCCACTATGAGAACCCACACACACACACACTCTCTCACTCACACACACACACACACACACACACACACATGGCCTTAGCTCAATAAATGTGATTTAAAGGCATCCAGTGTTTCCCAGAGGCTCTGCTGCTACCGAGCGTAAGAGGGGGAGTTACTCTGAGATGGAGAGAGATAAATATATACGGAGGGCGAGAGAGCGAGAGAGCGCCGTGATGAAACGCAGAGAGGGAAAGTGAGCAGTTCGATCCAGAGAGGGAGGGATGAAAGAGCGGCGTCTCTCCCCCACCTGCCCCCCCCCCCCCCTCTTCTTTTATAAGTGCTTTTCTTCCTGCCCCTCGTGTCCTTGAGTGCTGCTGCTGCTGCTGGTTCCCGGTCTTTCTGTGCGGCGCAGCAGCACCTGTTGCTCCCTCTGTGATGTGATCTAACAGGAGCCCCCCGCAGGCGCCGCGCCGCGTTAGTCTCGCACCACGAGAGCCGCTCGTTCTTCCCAGGTTTTTATTTGCTCAGAGCTGTAATGAAAGGTTCTCTGGTGGTGATAAAACGCAGAGTTTCGAGTTCAAATCCAACAAACGACAACAAGTTAAAACTGAAATGAAGGGAAGTTCCTGGGAACGTCTGCAAAAGACACATTAAAGCCCCGTTCACACATGCACCGCAAACCTGTGATTGTCCAGACATTAAGCAGCTTTTGTGTGAATATAATATAAATAAATATCCGGTTAATTTGGACCTGACATCAATCGGAGTTGACCCTCCCAGCTCCCGCGTACGTCCGCGTACGTCCGCATAGGCAAACAGCTGAGCGACCGCGTTTGTCCACAAAAGAACACACTTTCCGGCATGATTGGCGTTTCCTCAGGCTCCTCCCCTTTGCTACGTTGACGCCTCACGTCCGCACTACTCCGGCGTCTCTGAGCGCTTAAAACGGAGACATTTGTAAACGCCGCTGAGCTCGTTTCAGTGTGAAAACTTCAGGGTTTTGTTTTAGGGTCGATCCGCACGGAGACGGACCTCGTTCAGATTTGTTTACAGGCGCTTTTTCGGGGAATCAAGTTGCCAAGAGAGACGAGTAACTTCAGTAACTAGTGACTTTACCAGGCTGACAATATGAAACATCTATTCACCAAAAACTGGACAAAAATGAACGTGACATAAATGCAGAGTAGCAGGATTCATCCTCTTTCCACTCAGATACGGCTGCAGAGTAAACACAAGCTTCACAGAGACAGAAACAAAGGCGTCTCTGTCCGTTCTCTGGTGAACTGACGGTTTTCTTTATGTCAGAGTAGAAAGAGACGTTGATGTGGTGATTTAACATTTAACCACAGATTTAACCACAGAAACAGAGTGGGAGCTTGCGTAGCGGGAGCTTGCGTAGAGGGAGCTTGCGTAGAGGGAGCTTGCGTAGCTTGAGCGTGCGTAGCTTGAGCGTGCGTAGCTTGAGCGTGCGTAGCTTGAGCGTGCGTAGCTTGAGCGTGCGTAGCTTGAGCGTGCGTAGCTTGAGCGTGCGTAGCGGGAGCGTGCGCAGCGGGATCGTGCGTAGCGGAGCGTGCGTAGCTTGAGCGTGCGCAGCGGGAGCGTGCGCAGCGGGATCGTGCGTAGCGGAGCGTGCGTCGCTGGAGCGTGCGTAGCTGGAGCGTGCGTAGCTGGAGCGTGCGTCGCTGGAGCGTGCGTAGCGGGAGCGAGCAAGTCTCCCAGTGTGCTGGGATTTGACGCTAAGAGAGATACGTGAAAGGACCGCGTTCATGAATGACCTTTTCACAAAGGGCCAAGAATATTCCAGTTGAACGTCCGTGCTCTAAAGTGTTTCCAGTCACTCGTGTCATTTCCTGATCCTCTGATGTCTGATGATCTCACTTCCTTTTGCTTCGTCTTTGTCTCCTCGCAGGCGAACGGCATCAAGATCGGACCCCAGCATCCCACCACCAACTCCACGCTGTCCGGGAGCCAGGGAGGCCAACAGGCTGGAGGAGGCTGCTGCTGAAGCCCCAGAACCACACCTGCACCTCCACCCGACCCTTCCTCCTCCTCCTCCTCCTCCTCCTCCTCTCCGACTCTCCCTTACGTTTCTACAGAACTGTCCAGGCTCACTAACAGTTTGTTAACCTCTCTCTCTCTCTCTCTCTCTCTCTCTCCCCCCCCCCCCCTCTTTGTCCGTCTCTCTCCCGTCTCTCGGGGACGGGTCGGCTCCACCCTCCACCCTCCACCCGCAGGTTCAGCCTCAGAAAATCTGACGTTTCTTTATTCAAACAAACAAAACAAACCCATGTTTTTGATTTACAAACTCCACTAAATCAGTGAGAAGTGGTCGTTCGGACCCGACCGAACCTCAGAATCATTAGAAGTCGAGCAGCTGTGTGTTCGGTGATTAAACGCCGCGTCGTGTCCGTACACACATCTGTACACGTTTGGAGGAGAAGTGACGCAGCACGTTGATAGCAGGGCGTGTTTCTACATGTTGAGTGTGTGTGTGTGTGTCTGCCTGTGTGTGTGTGTGTGTGTGTGTGTGTGTGTGTGTGTGTGTGTGCCTGTATGTGTCTGCGTGTGTGTGTGCGCCTGTATGCCTGTGTGTGTGTGTGTGCCTGTATGCCTGTGTGTGTGTGTGTGTGTGTGTGTGTATAGGGACGATATAGGTGTTCCAGTATGTCGGTCTGTGAGGCGTTCAAGTCCCTCTGTAATCCACGTAAAAAGCAAAAGTGCAGATGTTGTTTTTGTGCTTCCTTTCCCTGTTTCTCCGTTCTTTTGTTCTCTCTCTCTTCGTCTTTGTGTCTTTTTTTGTTTTTTTGTGTTAATTTGCAGATGATTTGTATTTAATGAACACTACGAAGTGGCTGTGGCTTAAAAACAACAATAACAACAACAAATAAACGTGTTTTAAAATGTCTGGAGAGAATAAAAGAAGCAAACTGTCACGTGTGGGCAAATGGATCCTTTTGGGGGAAAGTTAGAAGACGAAGGAACGTTAAGGGGCGTGGCGTGGAGAGCAGCGGGCGCCGTGGCGTGGAGAGCAGCGGGCGCCGTGGCGTGGAGAGCAGCGGGCGCCGTTTATGAAGTCAAACGTAAAAAACAAGAGGAAATGTTTTTGTTCAGTGTATTTATCGCACCTCTCTGTATATATGGCTCCTTAGGTTCTGTAGCTGCTTTGGGTTAAAGGTGCAGCGACGCGTGTTGGTTTCTCCACCGGGGCGTTGAAACGAGACCGCCTGCGAGACGCTTTTTAGCGTTTTTAACTCATTTAAACCAGCGCCGCCCTTCTCATCAGGTTTGGCGCCATCGACCCCGGATGAGAAGGGCGGCGCCGACCCCGGATGAGAAGGGCGGCACCGACCCGATCAGGGGACTGGTGCCGCCCTTCTCATCAGGGGACTGGTGCCGCCCTTTTCATCAGGGGGCTCGTGCCGCCCTTCTCATCGGGGGTCGGCGCCGCCCTTCTCATGAGGGGTTGTTCAGCCCCATGAGAAGGGCGGCGCCATCCTTCTCATCCGCGTTAGGCCGCCATTTTCCATCAGGGGTCGGCACCGCCCTTCTCATCTGGGAGTCGGCTCCGCCATTTTCCATCAGGGGTCGGCACCGCCCTTCTCATGGGGGGTCGGCGCTGCCCTTCTCGTCGGTGGGGTCGCGCCGCCCTTCTTATGGGGGGGTCGCGCCGCCCTTCTCATGGGGGTAGCCTCTCCATACTCATGGAGGGTGAGAAGGGAGTAGGGAGAGGCGACCCCTCATGTGAAGGGCGGCCTTCTCATCGAGCGCCCTCTTGTTTTAAATGGCGAGTCCGAACGGTGCCGGGCTGTTCACGGGTGGAGCGGCGGCGTTGAAAAGTCCCGGTGGAGAACCGACTCCAGCTGAAAATGTCACGGTGTCTCCTCTTCTTTTCTTTTTTTAAACCATGAGTTTGCAGAAGTATAAATATAATGTTTACTGTTTAGAGCTTGATCGATGACTGCGGCAGTGTTTTCTTTTGCTTGGAGGTTTCCCCCGATGTAACGGGCGCCGCTTTACCCTTCTATCCTCCCCCCTCCTCCTCCTCCTCCTCCTCCTCCTCCTCCTCCTCCTCTTCTCTCTCTCTTTCCCGCTGACGTTAGCTCTGTGTTTTTTATGCCAAATTATTGTGTTTACCTTTTTTTGTCCACACAAACAAACATAAAAACTACGAACCCCGTGAATCTGTGTTGAAATCAGCTGCCTGCCTTAACTCCGCCCCCTGAGAGATTTGGACAGCTGCCTAAACCAATCAAATCACCCCCCTTTTGTTCCGCGTTTGACCGCTGACGAGCAGAACTCCTGCGTAGATGCACACTACAGGCTGCGTTCACGTCACCACGTCCGTGTGTGTGGGACTTTGTCTCCTCGTGGACGCCGGAGGACTCACCGCATGGAGAGAAGTCTGCGCTTCAGAGCCCAAACCCGAGCGCCGAGCACAAAACAACGCAAAAACAAAAAAACATCATACGCAATGCACGAAAAGTGTGAGCAGAGTTGTCCCTGCCGGAGCCTTGCATCACTTCCCATCCGTCTGTTCAGTGACGTAACACCCTTTCAAAATAAGATTTCCGGGTCCAAACAAAAACAGACACAACGGCTCGAACATGTGAACGATCACGATCACCTCTTAGTCAGTTAAACATCTTTTCATCTTTTAAAAACTCAGATCTGTTCAAACAACGGGGAACGCGGCTCTACAGCGTTGGAGAAATACGAGCCTTGGACCCGGAAATCTTATTTTGAAAGGACGTTACGTCGCGACTGAACAGAAGGATGGGAGCCTTCGACGAGACCGCCTACAGTAAATGTTGTCAGGTGACGGCAAAGTGCAAGAGTGTGACGAAGAAGCATTACGGTGTTACTGGTTAGCGGATAGCTAATTAGCTAGCGTGCTACTTCCACCTTGCTCTAGCGCTACGTTAGAGAACATGAACGATCGACCTTTTGGCCAGTTGTAGCGCCCGTCCCTCCGCCTGCTTCACTGGGAGGAGAGCGCGCAGTCGACAATGGCTGTTGCTACGGTTACTACAGCTGCGCTAACAGCTAGCCGCTAACTGGCTGTGCCTGTTTTCGTTGTTGGGGTTCCAACGTGCGTGCGTGTGTGTGTGTGTGTGTGTGTGTGTGTGTGTGTGTGTGTGTGTGTGTGTGTGTGTGTGTGTGTGTGTGTGTGTGTGTGTGTGTGTGTGTGTGTGTGTGTGTGTGGTGTGTGTGTGTGTGTGTGTGTGTGTGTGTGTGTGTGTGTGTGTGTGTGTGTGTGTGTGTGTGTGTGTGTGTGTGTGTGTGTGTGTGTGTGTGTGTGTGTGTGTGTGTGTGTGTGTGTGTGTGTGTGTGTGTGTGTGTGTGTGTGTGTGTGTGTGTGTGTGTGTGTGTGTGACGTACAGTGCAGATCTGTTCACAGCGCAAACACGAACACGAACGATCGAGGGAGAAAAGCGTTAAAGTGACGTGAACGCAGCCTCAGAGACACGCGGAGTGTTTTTTTTATGAATCAGGGCATTTACAATAAATCCAAACACGTGTTAACATTTATTATTTCAGTTCCCGTCCCCTCCACGCACACACACACACACGCACACACACGCGCACCACACACACGCACACGCACACACGCACACACACACACACACCACAGTACATACATATATACACGCGTACGCAGACGATGCACACATATCTCTTTGCGTTTTGTAAACTGTAGCGAGCTTCGGCTTCGTGTTACTTTTCCATCTGTTTTTTTTTATTCCTACATATATTCAAACGGTTATTAATCTTATTCTGATGATTATTGTTTGTAAAGCAAGATGTAGTGTGCGTGTGCATGTGTGTGTGCTTGTGTGTGTGTGTGTGTGTGACCACAGGGTTACAGGGGAGGATCAAGCAAACCTGATGCATCTATCTATCTATATCTATCTATCTATGGATCTAGCTATCTTTATCTATGTGGCCCTCCTCTCCTCCCTCTCCCCCTCTCCTCCTCCTCCCTCCTCCCTCCTCACCTCTCCTCTTCACTCGTAATTCTGTTGTCATTGAAAAATAAAACTTAAAAAAGAAAAATGAAAATGATATCACAATAAACTATAATAACAACATTCTAAACTCTAAAAACATGTATTTTTCTGTCCACACACACACACGGGCACACACACCACCAACGGCACACACACACACGCAGAGCAGGGCAGGCCGCTGCGCTCCTGACCCGTGCCGTTCGACCTTCAGCAGTCAGAGATGAAGGTCGGCCTGACTGAGCGGACTCTGCGTATGAATGAAACATTTCCGTGCTCATGTGCAGTCGGGGGCGTTTGCGTGTTCAGCGTATGACGACGCGTTCACTGCTCTACGTGAAACGACCACGACCACGTGTCTGAGCCGGCGTGTGTGTGTGAACGTGTTCACTGAGGGGAGTCGTCTTCTTCTTCCACGCTGTGTGAAGAGGTCGTTCACACTTAAACCATGTTTTGTGATGTTTCATCTGATTTTAGTCTTTTTGTCGTATTTTGTGGTGTTTGCGTCTGTTAAGTATTTGTCGCTTTTAGTGGTGTTTTCAATCTGTTTTTAGTCGTTTTGTCGTCTTTTTGTGGTGTTTTGCGTCTGTTTTTAGTCGTTTTGTCGTCTTTTTGTGGTGTTTTCATCTGTTTTTAGTCGTTTTGTCGTCTTTTGTGTGTTTTGCGTCTGTTTTTAGTCGTATTGTAGTCTTTTTGTGGTGTTTTCATCTGTTTTTAGTCGTTTTGTCGTCGTATTGTGGTGTTTTGCGTCTGTTTTTAGTCGTTTTGTCAGGTTTTTGTGGTGTTTTGCGTCTGTTTTTAATCGTTTTGTCACAATTTTGTGGTGTTTTGCGTTTGTTTTAGTCGTTTTGTCACGTTTTTGTAGTGTTTTGTGTCTGTTTTTAGTCGTTTTGTATCTTTTTGTGGTGTTTTGCGTCTGTTTTTAGTTGTTTTGTCACGTTTTTGTGGTGTTTTGCGTCTGTTTTTAGTCATTTTGTAGCTTCATTGTGGTGTTTTCATCTTTCTTAACTAAAAGAAGAAAAAAAGTCTGCAAATGTTCATGTGTTCCTTCTCTCCAGATGTGTAACGTTGAACCTTTCCAGTGCAGCTCCTTGTTCTTGTCGTGGTGTTTCTTCTGTTTGATTCTTTGGTTACAGCCACGGTGACAAACAGCTCTTTACCTCACACACAGATCATCTGCTGAAAGCTCCTGTCCTCCATCTTTCTTTGGTCGTTTTTTGGGAGGGGTGGATTCAGTGTGTCTGCAGAGACTGGCAGCATGGATGCTCATGTTTGTTAACAGGAAAGTAGACGTGGATGTGCTTTAAACTCGCGGACCAGCTCTCAGAGAACCTGGATATGATCTTAGGGGACAAACATAATTACACCACGGGCCTGATTTGGCCCACGGGCCTGAGTTTCACACCTCTGGTCTACAGCGACTGGACATGAAGCCTTTATCCCCCTGCTGGAGCTGCTGCCCCCGAGACCCGAGCCCGGACAAGAGGCTGAAGGTGTGTGAGAGAGTGAGAGAGTGTGTGTGAGCAGAAAAATGTGTTTTTTTTCGCATTAAAGTGGCAAAAATAAAGGTTTATCTCTTGTACCTGTGGAGAAATATAAAAACATTCATCTTAATTATTCAAAACTCACGGGAACTAGATTATGAAACATATGGAAACTTTTCTACAGTTTTTTTATTATTAAAAAAACTAAATACAGGAAGAAATCAATAAATGCTGAACATATGCATTAGTAAATAAATGCATTAATAAATTAATGATTAAGTAAATGCATACATAAATATATGAATAAATAATCTTATAAATAAATTAATTAATGTTTTACATTGATGTCAACATTCATTTATTTATGTATTTATGCATTTATTAATTTGTTTCTGTATTCATTTATTTATTCCTGCATTGATTGATACATTTATGAATGCATTCATATTTATTTATTTGTGCATTTATTAATTAATGAATTTATTTATTTCTATATTTATTTATTTATTGATGTATTTATACATTTATTTCAGCATTTAATTATTTTATCTTGTATTTATTAAAATAAATACATTTATTATTATTATTTATACACTTATTTCAGCATTTATTTATTTATTTCTACATTAATTTATTTTATCTTGTATTCATTCGTACACTTATTTCAGCTATTTGTTATTTATTAATTTATTTCTGCATTTATTCATTAATTAATTAGTTTATTTATTTATTTCAGCATTTAATTATTTTATCTTGTATTT